>NW_027411776.1:0-163222 GCF_047663935.1 Musca autumnalis
GGTGAACTTTTGTATTGGGAAAAGTCATCTCGGTGTACTTTTGTATTGGGAAAGTCATCTCCGGTGAACTTTTGTATGGGAAAAGTCATCTCCGGTGAACTTTTGTATTGGGAAAGTCATCTCCGGTGAACTTTTGTATGGGGAAAGTCATCTCCGGTGAACTTTTGTATTGGGAAAGTCATCTCCGGTGAAACTTTTGTATTGGGAAAGTCATCTCGGTGAACTTTTGTATTGGGAAAAGTCATCTCCGGTGAACTTTTGTATGGGAAAGTCATCTCCGGTGAACTTTTGTATTGGGAAAGTCATGCCCGGTGAACTTTTGTATGGGAAAGTCATCTCCGGTGAACTTTTGTATTGGGAAAGTCATCTCCGGTGAACTTTTGTATTGGGAAAGTCATCTCCGGTGAACTTTTGTATTGGGAAAGTCATCTCCGGTGAACTTTTGTATTGGGAAAGTCATCTCCGGTGAACTTTTGTATGGGAAAAGTCATCTCCGGTGAACTTTTGTATTGGGAAAGTCATCTCCGGTGAACTTTTGTATGGGAAAGTCATCTCCGGTGAACTTTTGTATTGGGAAAGTCATCTCCGGTGAACTTTTGTATTGGGAAAGTCATCTCCGGTGAACTTTTGTATTGGGAAAGTCATCTCCGGTGAACTTTTGTATTGGAAAGTCATCTCCGGTGAACTTTTGTATTGGGAAAGTCATCTCCGGTGAACTTTTGTATGGGAAAGTCATCTCCGGTGAACTTTTGTATTGGGAAAGTCATCTCCGGTGAACTTTTGTATGGGAAAGTCATCTCCGGTGAACTTTTGTATTGGGAAAAGTCATCTCCGGTGAACTTTTGTATTGGGAAAGTCATCTCCGGTGAACTTTTGTATTGGGAAAGTCATCTCCGGTGAACTTTTGTATTGGGAAAAGTCATCTCCGGTGAACTTTTGTATTGGGAAAGTCATCTCCGGTGAACTTTTGTATTGGGAAAGTCATCTCCGGTGAACTTTTGTATTGGGAAAAGTCATCTCCGGTGAACTTTTGTATTGGGAAAGTCATCTCCGGTGAACTTTTGTATGGGAAAAGTCATCTCCGGTGAACTTTTGTATTGGGAAAGTCATCCCCCGGTGAACTTTTGTATTGGGAAAGTCATCTCCGGTGAACTTTTGTATTGGGAAAGTCATCTCCGGTGAACTTTTGTATTGGAAAAGTCATCTCCGGTGAACTTTTGTATTGGGAAAGTCATCTCCGGTGAACTTTTGTATTGGGAAAGTCATCTCCGGTGAACTTTTGTATTGGGAAAGTCATCTCCGGTGAACTTTTGTATGGGAAAGTCATCTCCGGTGAACTTTTGTATGGGAAAGTCATCTCCGGTGAACTTTTGTATGGGAAAAGTCATCTCCGGTGAACTTTTGTATTGGGAAAGTCATCCTCCGGTGAACTTTTGTATTGGGAAAGTCATCTCCGGTGAACTTTTGTATTGGGAAAGTCATGCTCCGGTGAACTTTTGTATGGGAAAAGTCATCTCCGGTGAACTTTTGTATTGGGAAAGTCATCTCCGGTGAACTTTTGTATTGGGAAAGTCATCTCGGTGAACTTTTGTATTGGGAAAGTCATCTCCGGTGAACTTTTGTATTGGGAAAAGTCATCTCCGGTGAACTTTTGTATTGGGAAAGTCATCTCCGGTGAACTTTTGTATTGGGAAAGTCATCTCCGGTGAACTTTTGTATTGGGAAAGTCATCTCCGGTGAACTTTTGTATGGGAAAAGTCATCTCCGGTGAACTTTTATATGGGAAAGTCATCTCCGGTGAACTTTTGTATTGGGAAAGTCATCTCCGTGAACTTTTGTATTGGGAAAGTCATCTCCGGTGAACTTTTGTATGGGAAAGTCATGCCCGGTGAACTTTTATATTGGGAAAGTCATCTCCGGTGAACTTTTGTATTGGGAAAGTCATCTCCGGTGAACTTTTGTATTGGGAAAGTCATCTCCGGTGAACTTTTATATTGGAAAGTCATCTCCGGTGAACTTTTGTATTGGGAAAGTCATCTCCGGTGAACTTTTGTATGGGAAAAGTCATCTCCGGTGAACTTTTGTATTGGGAAAGTCATCTCCGGTGAACTTTTGTATGGGAAAAGTCATCTCCGGTGAACTTTTGTATTGGGAAAGTCATCTCCGGTGAACTTTTGTATGGGAAAAGTCATCTCCGGTGAACTTTTGTATTGGGAAAGTCATCTCCGGGAACTTTTGTATTTGGGAAAGTCATGCCCGGTGAACTTTTGTATTGGGAAAGTCATCTCCGGTGAACTTTTGTATTGGGAAAAGTCATCTCCGGTGAACTTTTGTATTGGGAAAAGTCATCTCCGGTGAACTTTTGTATTGGGAAAGTCATCTCCGGTGAACTTTTGTATTGGGAAAGTCATCTCCGGTGAACTTTTGTATTGGGAAAGTCATCTCCGGTGAACTTTTGTATGGGAAAAGTCATCTCCGGTGAACTTTTGTATTGGGAAAGTCATCTCCGGTGAACTTTTGTATGGGTAAAGTCATCTCCGGTGAACTTTTGTATTGGGAAAGTCATCTCCGGTGAACTTTTGTATGGGAAAAGTCATCTCCGGTGAACTTTTGTATTGGGAAAGTCATGCCCGGTGAACTTTTGTATTGGGAAAGTCATGCCCGGTGAACTTTTGTATTGGGAAAGTCATGCCCGGTGAACTTTTGTATTGGGAAAAGTCATCTCCGGTGAACTTTTGTATGGGAAAAGTCATCTCCGGTGAACTTTTGTATGGGAAAAGTCATCTCCGGTGAACTTTTCTATTGGGAAAGTCATCTCGGTGAACTTTTCTATTGGGAAAGTCATCTCCGGTGAACTTTTGTATTGGGAAAGTCATGCCCGGTGAACTTTTGTATGGGAAAGTCATGCCCGGTGAACTTTTGTATTGGGAAAGTCATCTCCGGTGAACTTTTGTATTGGGAAAGGCATCTCCGGTGAACTTTTGTATTGGGAAAGTCATCTCCGGTGAACTTTTGTATGGGAAAAGTCATCTCCGGTGAACTTTTGTATTGGGAAAGTCATCTCCGGTGAACTTTTGTATGGGAAAAGTCATCTCCGGTGAACTTTTGTATGGGAAAAGTCATCTCCGGTGAACTTTTGTATTGGGAAAGTCATCTCCGGTGAACTTTTGTATTGGGAAAGTCATCTCCGGTGAACTTTTGTATTGGGAAAGTCATCTCCGGTGAACTTTTATATTGGAAAAGTCATCTCCGGTGAACTTTTGTATGGGAAAAGTCATCTCCGGTGAACTTTTGTATTGGGAAAGTCATGCCCGGTGAACTTTTGTATTGGGAAAGTCATGCCCGGTGAACTTTTGTATTGGGAAAGTCATCTCCGGTGAACTTTTGTATTGGGAAAGTCATGCCCGGTGAACTTTTGTATTGGGAAAGACATCTCCGGTGAACTTTTGTATTGGGAAAGTCATCTCCGGTGAACTTTTGTATTGGAAAGTCATCTCCGGTGAACTTTTGTATGGGAAAATTCATCTCCGGTGAACTTTTGTATTGGGAAAGTCATCTCCGGTGAACTTTTGTATTGGGAAAGTCATCTCCGGTGAACTTTTGTATTGGGAAAGTCATCTCCGGTGAACTTTTGTATTGGGAAAGTCATCTCCGGTGAACTTTTGTATTGGGAAAGTCATCTCCGATGAACTTTTGTATGGGAAAAGTCATCTCCGGTGAACTTTTGTATTGGAAAGTCATCTCCGGTGAACTTTTGTATTGGGAAAGTCATCTCCGGTGAACTTTTGTATGGGAAAAGTCATCTCCGGTGAACTTTTATATTGGGAAAGTCATCTCCGGTGAACTTTTGTATTGGGAAAGTCATCTCCGGTGAAATTTGTATTGGGAAAGTCATCTCCGGTGAACTTTTGTATGGGAAAAGTCATCTCCGGTGAACTTTTGTATTGGGAAAGTCATCTCCGTTGAACTTTTGTATGGGAAAAGTCATCTCCGGTGAACTTTTGTATTGGGAAAGTCATCTCCGGTGAACTTTTGTATTGGGAAAGTCATGCCCGGTGAACTTTTGTATTGGGAAAGTCATCTCCGGTGAACTTTTGTATTGGGAAAGTCATCTCCGGTGAACTTTTGTATGGGAAAAGTCATCTCCGGTGAACTTTTGTATGGGAAAAGTCATCTCCGGTGAACTTTTGTATTGGGAAAGTCATCTCCGGTGAACTTTTGTATTGGGATAGTCATCTCCGGTGAACTTTTATATTGGGAAAGTCATCTCCGGTGAACTTTTGTATTGGGAAAGTCATCTCCGGTGAACTTTTGTATTGGGAAATTCATCTCCGGTGAACTTTTGTATGGGAAAAGTCATCTCCGGTGAACTTTTGTATTGGGAAAGTCATCTCCGGTGAACTTTTGTATTGGGAAAGTCATCTCCGGTGAACTTTTGTATTGGGAAAGTCATCTCCGGTGAACTTTTGTATGGGAAAAGTCATCTCCGGTGAACTTTTGTATTGGAAAAGTCATCTCCGGTGAACTTTTGTATTGGGAAAGTCATGCCCGGTGAACTTTTGTATTGGGAAAGTCATCTCCGGTGAACTTTTGTATTGGGAAAGTCATGCCCGGTGAACTTTTGTATTGGGAAAGTCATCTCCGGTGAACTTTTATATTGGGAAAGTCATCTCCGGTGAACTTTTGTATTGGGAAAGTCGTGCCCGGTGAACTTTTGTATTGGGAAAGTCATGCCCGGTAAACTTTTATATTGGGAAAGTCATCTCCGGTGAACTTTTGTATGGGAAAAGTCATCTCCGGTGAACTTTTGTATTGGGAAAGTCATCTCCGGTGAACTTTTGTATGGGAAAAATCATCTCCGGTGAACTTTTGTATTGGGAAAGTCATCTCCGGTGAACTTTTGTATTGGGAAAGTCATCTCCGGTGAACTTTTGTATGGGAAAAGTCATCTCCGGTGAACTTTTATATTGAAAAAGTCATGCCCGGTGAACTTTTGTATTGGGAAAGTCATCTCCGGTGAACTTTTGTATTGGGAAAGTCATGCCCGGTGAACTTTTGTATTGGGAAAGTCATGCCCGGTGAACTTTTGTATTGGGAAAGTCATCTCCGGTGAACTTTTGTATTGGGAAAGTCATGCCCGGTGAACTTTTGTATTGGGAAAGTCATCTCCGGTGAACTTTTGTATGGGAAAAGTCATCTCCGGTGAACTTTTGTATTGGGAAAGTCATCTCCGGTGATCTTTTGTATTGGGAAAGTCATCTCCGGTGAACTTTTGTATTGGGAAAGTCATCTCCGGTGAACTTTTGTATTGGGAAAGTCATCTCCGGTGAACTTTTGTATGGGAAAAGTCATCTCCGGTGAGCTTTTGTATTGGGAAAGTCATCTCCGGTGAACTTTTGTATGGGAAAAGTCATCTCCGGTGAACTTTTGTATTGGGAAAGTCATCTCCGGTGAACTTTTGTATTGGGAAAGTCATGCCCGGTGAACTTTTGTATTGGGAAAGTCATCTCCGGTGAACTTTTGTATTGGGAAAGTCATGCCCGGTGAACTTTTGTATTGGGAAAGTCATCTCCGGTGAACTTTTATATTGGGAAAGTCATCTCCGGTGAACTTTTGTATTGGGAAAGTCGTGCCCGGTGAACTTTGTATTGGGAAAGTCATGCCCGGTGAACTTTTATATTGGAAAGTCATCTCCGGTGAACTTTTGTATGGGAAAAGTCATCTCCGGTGAACTTTTGTATTGGGAAAGTCATCTCCGGTGAACTTTTGTATGGGAAAAGTCATCTGCGGTGAACTTTTGTATTGGGAAAGTCATCTCCGGTGAACTTTTGTATGGGAAAAGTCATCTCCGGTGAACTTTTGTATTGGGAAAGTCATGCCCGGTGAACTTTTGTATTGGGAAAGTCATGCCCGGTGAACTTTTGTATGGGAAAAGTCATCTCCGGTGAACTTTTGTATTGGGAAAGTCATCTCCGGTGAACTTTTGTATTGGGAAAGTCATCTCCGGTGAACTTTTGTATTGGGAAAGTCATGCCCGGTGAACTTTTGTATTGGGAAAGTCATCTCCGGTGAACTTTTGTATTGGGAAAGTCATCTCCGGTGAACTTTTGTATTGGTAAAGTCATCTCCGGTGAACTTTTGTATGGGAAAAGTCATCTCCGGTGAACTTTTGTATTGGGAAAATCATCTCCGGTGAACTTTTGTATGGGAAAAGTCATCTCCGGTGAACTTTTGTATTGGGAAAGTCATGCCCGGTGAACTTTTGTATTGGGAAAGTCATCTCCGGTGAACTTTTGTATTGGGAAAGTCATCTCCGGTGAACTTTTGTATTGGGAAAGTCATCTCCGGTGAACTTTTGTATTGGGAAAGTCATCTCCGGTGAACTTTTATATTGGAAAAGTCATGCCCGGTGAACTTTTGTATTGGGAAAGTCATGCCCGGTGAACTATTGTATTGGGAAAGTCATCTCCGGTGAACTTTTGTATGGGAAAAGTCATCTCCGGTGAACTTTTATATTGGGAAAGTCATCTCCGGTGAACTTTTGTATGGGAAAAATCATCTCCGGTGAACTTTTGTATTGGGAAAGTCATGCCCGGTGAACTTTTGTATTGGGAAAGTCATCTCCGGTGAACTTTTGTATGGGAAAAGTCATCTCCGGTGAACTTTTATATTGGAAAAGTCATGCCCGGTGAACTTTTGTATTGGGAAAGTCTTCTCCGGTGAACTTTTGTATTGGGAAAGTCATGCCCGGTGAACTTTTGTATTGGGAAAGTCATGCCCGGTGAACTTTTGTATTGGGAAAGTCATCTCCGGTGAACTTTTGTATTGGGAAAGTCATGCCCGGTGAACTTTTGTATTGGAAAAGTCATCTCCGGTGAACTTTTGTATTGGGAAAGTCATCTCCGGTGAACTTTTGTATGGGAAAAGTCATCTCCGGTGAACTTTTGTATTGGGAAAGTCATCTCCGGTGAACTTTTGTATTGGGAAAGTCATCTCCGGTGAACTTTTGTATGGGAAAAGTCATCTCCGGTGAACTTTTGTATTGGGAAAGTCATCTCCGGTGAACTTTTGTATGGGAAAAGTCATCTCCGGTGAACTTTTGTATTGGGAAAGTCATCTCCGGTGAACTTTTGTATTGGGGAAGTCATGCCCGGGGAACTTTTGTATTGGGAAAGTCATGCCCGGTGAACTTTTGTATTGGGAAAGTCATCTCCGGTGAACTTTTGTATGGGAAAAGTCATCTCCGGTGAACTTTTGTATTGGGAAAGTCATCTCCGGTGAACTTTTGTATGGGAAAAGTCATCTCCGGTGAACTTTTGTATTGGGAAAGTCATCTCCGGTGAACTTTTGTATTGGGAAAGTCATCTCCGGTGAACTTTTGTATTGGGAAAGTCATCTCCGGTGAACTTTTGTATTGGGAAAGTCATCTCCGGTGAATTTTTGTATTGGGAAAGTCATCTCCGGTGAACTTTTGTATAGGAAAAGTCATGCCCGGTGAACTTTTGTATGGGAAAAGTCATCTACGGTGAACTTTTGTATAGGGAAAGTCACCTCCGGTGAACTTTTGTATGGGAAAAGTCATCTCCGGTGAACTTTTGTATTGGGAAAGTCATCTCCGGTGAACTTTTGTATTAGGAAAGTCATCTCCGGTGAACTTTTGTATGGGAAAAGTCATCTCCGGTGAACTTTTGTATTGGGAAAGTCATCTCCGGTGAACTTTTGTATGGGAAAAGTCATCTCCGGTGAACTTTTGTATTGGGAAAGTCATCTCCGGTGAACTTTTGTATGGGAAAAGTCATCTCCGGTGAACTTTTGTATGGGAAAAGTCATCTCCGGTGAACTTTTGTATGGGAAAGTCATCTCCGGTGAACTTTTGTATTGGGAAAGTCATCTCCGGTGAACTTTTGTATTGGGAAAGTCATCTCCGGTGAACTTTTGTATTGGGAAAGTCATCTCCGGTGAACTTTTGTATTGGGAAAGTCATGCCCGGTGAACTTTTGTATTGGGAAAGTCATCTCCGGTGAACTTTTGTATTGGGAAAGTCATCTCCGGTGAACTTTTATATTGGGAAAGTCATCTCCGGTGAACTTTTGTATTGGGAAAGTCATCTCCGGTGAACTTTTGTATTGGGAAAGTCATCTCCGGTGAACTTTTGTATGGGAAAAGTCATCTCCGGTGAACTTTTGTATTGGGAAAGTCATGCCCGGTGAACTATTGTATTGGGAAAGTCATCTCCGGTGAACTTTTGTATTGGGAAAGTCATGCCCGGTGAACTTTTGTATTGGGAAAGTCATCTCCGGTGAACTTTTGTATGGGAAAAGTCATCTCCGGTGAACTTTTTTATTGGGAAAGTCATCTCCGGTGAACTTTTGTATGGGAAAAATCATCTCCGGTGAACTTTTGTATTGGGAAAGTCATGCCCGGTGAACTTTTGTATTGGGAAAGTCATGCCCGGTGAACTTTTGTATTGGGAAAGTCATGCCCGGTGAACTTTTGTATTGGGAAAGTCGTGCCCGGTGAACTTTTGTATTGGGAAAGTCATGCCCGGTGAACTTTTGTATTGGGAAAGTCATCTCCGGTGAACTTTTGTATTGGGAAAGTCATCTCCGGTGAACTTTTGTATGGGAAAAGTCATCTCCGGTGAACTTTTGTATTGGGAAAGTCATCTCCGATGAACTTTTGTATTGGGAAAGTCATCTCCGGTGAACTTTTGTATGGGAAAAGTCATCTCCGGTGAACTTTTGTATGGGAAAAGTCATCTCCGGTGAACTTTTGTATGGGAAAAGTCATCTCCGGTGAACTTTTGTATTGGGAAAGTCATCTCCGGTGAATTTTTGTATGGGAAAAGTCATCTCCGGTGAACTTTTGTATTGGGAAAGTCATCTCCGGTGAACTTTTGTATGGGAAAGTCATCTCCGGTGAACTTTTGTATTGGGAAAGTCATGCCCGGTGAACTTTTGTATTGGGAAAGTCATCTCCGGTGAACTTTTATATTGGGAAAGTCATCTCCGGTGAACTTTTGTATTGGGAAAGTCATCTCCGGTGAACTTTTGTATGGGAAAAGTCATCTCCGGTGAACTTTTGTATTGGGAAAGAAATGCCCGGTGAACTATTGTATTGGGAAAGTCATCTCCGGTGAACTTTTGTATTGGGAAAGTCATGCCCGGTGAACTTTTGTATTGGGAAAGTCATCTCCGGTGAACTTTTGTATGGGAAAAGTCATCTCCGGTGAACTTTTATATTGGAAAAGTCATGCCCGGTGAACTTTTGTATTGGGAAAGTCATCTCCGGTGAACTTTTGTATTGGGAAAGTCATTTCCGGTGAACTTTTGTATTGGGAAAGTCATCTCCGGTGAACTTTTGTATGGGAAAAGTCATCTCCGGTGAACTTTTGTATTGGGAAAGTCATGCCCGGTGAACTTTTGTATTGGGAAAGTCATCTCCGGTGAACTTTTGTATTGGGAAAGTCATCTCCGGTGAACTTTTATATTGGAAAAGTCATGCCCGGTGAACTTTTGTATTGGGAAAGTCATGCACGGTGAGCTATTGTATTGGGAAAGTCATGCCCGGTGAACTTTTGTATTGGGAAAGTCATGCCCGGTGAACTTTTGTATTGGGAAAGTCATCTCCGGTGAACTTTTGTATTGGGAAAGTCGTGCCCGGTGAACTTTTGTTTTGGGAAAGTCATGCCCGGTGAACTTTTGTATGGGAAAAGTCATGCCCGGTGAACTTTTGTATTTGGAAAGTCATCTCCGGTGAACTTTTGTATTGGAAAAGTCATCTCCGGTGAACTTTTGTATGGGAAAAGTCATCTCCGGTAAAATTTTGTATTGGGAAAGTCATGCCCGGTGAACTTTTGTATTGGGAAAGTCATGCCCGGTGAACTTTTGTATGGGAAAAGTCATCTCCGGTGAACTTTTGTATTGGGAAAGTCATCTCCGGTGAACTTTTGTATTGGGAAAGTCATCTCCGGTGAACTTTTGTATGGGAAAAGTCATCTCCGGTGAACTTTTGTATTGGGAAAGTCATCTCCGGTGAACTTTTGTATTGGGAAAGTCATCTCCGGTGAACTTTTGTATGGGAAAAGTCATCTCCGGTGAACTTTTGTATTGGGAAAGTCATGCCCGGTGAACTTTTATATTGGGAAAGTCATGCCCGGTGAACTTTTGTATTGGGAAAGTCACGCCCGGTGAACTTTTGTATTGGGAAAGTCATCTCCGGTGAACTTTTGTATTGGGAAAGTCATCTCCGGTGAACTTTTGTATGGGAAAAGTCATCTCCGGTGAACTTTTGTATGGGAAAAGTCATCTCCGGTGAACTTTTGTATGGGAAAAGTCATCTCCGGTGAACTTTTGTATTGGGAAAGTCATCTCCGGTGAACTTTTGTGTTGGGAAAGTCATCTCCGGTGAACTTTTGTATGGGAAAAGTCATCTCCGGTGAACTTTTGTATTGGGAAAGTCATCTCCGGTGAACTTTTGTATGGGAAAAGTCATCTCCGGTGAACTTTTGTATTGGGAAAGTCATGCCCGGTGAACTTTTGTATTGGGAAAGTCATCTCCGGTGAACTTTTGTATTGGGAAAGTCATCTCCGGTGAACTTTTGTATGGGAAGAGTCATCTCCGGTGAACTTTTGTTTTGGGAAAGTCATCTCCGGTGAACTTTTGTATGGGAAAAGTCATCTCCGGTGAACTTTTGTATTTTGAAAGTCATCTCCGGTGAACTTTTGTATGGGAAAAGTAATCTCCGGTGAACTTTTGTATTGGGAAAGTCATCTCCGGTGAACTTTTGTATTGGGAAAGTCATCTCCGGTGAACTTTTGTATGGGAAAAGTCATCTCCGGTGAACTTTTGTATTGGGAAAGTCATCTCCGGTGAACTTTTGTATGGGAAAAGTCATCTCCGGTGAACTTTTGTATTGGGAAAGTCATCTCCGGTGAACTTTTGTATGGGAAAAGTCATCTCCGGTGAACTTTTGTATTGGGAAAGTCATCTCCGGTGAACTTTTGTATGGGAAAAGTCATCTCCGGTGAACTTTTGTATGGGAAAAGTCATCTCCGGTGAACTTTTGTATTGGGAAAGTCATCTCCGGTGAACTTTTGTATTGGGAAAGTCATCAACGGTGAACTTTTGTATTGGGAAAGTCATCTCCGGTGAACTTTTGTATTGGGAAAGTCATCTCCGGTGAACTTTTGTATTGGGAAAGTCATCTCCGGTGAACTTTTGTATTGGGAAAGTCATCTCCGGTGAACTTTTGTATTGGGAAAGTCATCTCCGGTGAACTTTTGTATTGGGAAAGTCATCTCCGGTGAACTTTTGTATTGGGAAAGTCATCTCCGGTGAACTTTTGTATTGGGAAAGTCATGCCCGGTGAACTTTTGTATTGGGAAAGTCATGCCCGGTGAACTTTTGTATTGGGAAAGTCATCTCCGGTGAACTTTTGTATTGGGAAAGTCATGCCCGGTGAACTTTTGTATTGGGAAAGTCATCTCCGGTGAACTTTTGTATTGGGAAAGTCATCTCCGGTGAACTTTTGTATGGGAAAAGTCATCTCCGGTGAACTTTTGTATTGGGAAAGTCATCTCCGGTGAACTTTTGTATTGGGAAAGTCATCTCCGGTGAACTTTTGTATTGGGAAAGTCATCTCCGGTGAACTTTTGTATGGGAAAAGTCATCTCCGGTGAACTTTTGTATTGGGAAAGTCATCTCCGGTGAACTTTTGTATGGGAAAAGTCATCTCCGGTGAACTTTTGTATTGGGAAAGTCATCTCCGGTGAACTTTTGTATTGGGAAAGTCATCTCCGGTGAACTTTTATATTGGGAAAGTCATCTCCGGTGAACTTTTGTATTGGGAAAGTCATCTCCGGTGAACTTTTGTATTGGGAAAGTCACCTCCGGTGAACTTTTGTATTGGGAAAGTCATGCCCGGTGAACTTTTGTATTGGGAAAGTCATCTCCGGTGAACTTTTGTATTGGGAAAGTCATCTCCGGTGAACTTTTGTATTGGGAAAGTCATCTCCGGTGAACTTTTGTATGGGAAAAGTCATCTCCGGTGAACTTTTGTATTGGGAAAGTCATCTCCGGTGAACTCTTGTATTGGGAAAGTCATGCCCGGTGAACTTTTGTATTGGGAAAGTCATGCCCGGTGAACTTTTGTATTGGGAAAGTCATGCCCGGTGAACTTTTGTATGGGAAAAGTCATCTCCGGTGAACTTTTGTATGGGAAAAGTCATCTCCGGTGAACTTTTGTATTGGGAAAGTCATCTCCGGTGAACTTTTGTATTGGGAAAGTCATCTCCGGTGAACTTTTGTATGGGAAAAGTCATCTCCGGTGAACTTTTATATTGGGAAAGTCATCTCCGGTGAACTTTTGTATTGGGAAAGTCATCTCCGGTGAACTTTTGTATTGGGAAAGTCATCTCCGGTGAACTTTTGTATTGGGAAAGTCATCTCCGGTGAACTTTTGTATGGGAAAAGCCATCTCCGGTGAACTTTTGTATTGGGAAAGTCATGCCCGGTGAACTTTTGTATTGGGAAAGTCATCTCCGGTGAACTTTTATATTGGGAAAGTCATCTCCGGTGAACTTTTGTATTGGGAAAGTCGTGCCCGGTGAACTTTTGTATTGGGAAAGTCATGCCCGGTGAACTTTTATATTGGGAAAGTCATCTCCGGTGAACTTTTGTATGGGAAAAGTCATCTCCGGTGAACTTTTGTATTGGGAAAGTCATCTCCGGTGAACTTTTGTATGGGAAAAGTCATGCCCGGTGAACTTTTGTATTGAGAAAGTCATGCCCGGTGAACTTTTGTATTGGGAAAGTCATCTCCGGTGAACTTTTGTATGGGAAAAGTCATCTCCGGTGAACTTTTGTATGGGAAAAATCATCTCCGGTTAACTTTTGTATTGGGAAAGTCAACTCCGGTGAACTTTTGTATGGGAAAAGTCATGCCCGGTGAACTTTTGTATTGGGAAAGTCATCTCCGGTGAACTTTTGTATTGGGAAAGTCATCTCCGGTGAACTTTTATATTGGGAAAGTCATCTCCGGTGAACTTTTGTATTGGGAAAGTCATCTCCGGTGAACTTTTGTATGGGAAAAGTCATCTCCGGTGAACTTTTGTATTGGGAAAGTCATCTCCGGTGAACTTTTGTATTGGGAAAGTCATCTCCGGTGAACTTTTGTATTGGGAAAGTCATCTCCGGTGAACTTTTGTATGGGAAAAGTCATCTCCGGTGAACTTTTGTATGGGAAAAGTCATCTCCGGTGAACTTTTGTATGGGAAAAGCCATCTCCGGTGAACTTTTGTATTGGGAAAGTCATCTCCGGTGAACTTTTGTATTGGGAAAGTCATCTCCGGTGAACTTTTGTATGGGAAAAGTCATCTCCGGTGAATTTTTGTATTGGGAAAGTCATCTCCGGTGAACTTTTGTATGGGAAAAGTCATCTCCGGTGAACTTTTGTATTGGGAAAGTCATCTCCGGTGAACTTTTGTATTGGGAAAGTCATGCCCGGTGAACTTTTGTATTGGGAAAGTCATGCCCGGTGAACTTTTGTATTGGGAAAGTCATGCCCGGTGAACTTTTGTATGGGAAAAGTCATCTCCGGTGAACTTTTGTATGGGAAAAGTCATCTCCGGTGAACTTTTGTATTGGGAAAGTCATCTCCGGTGAACTTTTGTATTGGGAAAGTCATCTCCGGTGAACTTTTGTATGGGAAAAGTCATCTCCGGTGAACTTTTATATTGGGAAAGTCATCTCCGGTGAACTTTTGTATTGGGAAAGTCATCTCCGGTGAACTTTTGTATTGGGAAAGTCATCTCCGGTGAACTTTTGTATGGGAAAAGTCATCTCCGGTGAACTTTTGTATTGGGAAAATCATGCCCGGTGAACTTTTGTATTGGGAAAGTCATCTCCGGTGAACTTTTATATTGGGAAAGTCATCTCCGGTGAACTTTTGTATCGGGAAAGTCGTGCCCGGTGAACTTTTGTATTGGGAAAGTCATGCCCGGTGAACTTTTATATTGGGAAAGTCATCTCCGGTGAACTTTTGTATGGGAAAAGTCATCTCCGGTGAACTTTTGTATGGGAAAAGTCATCTCCGGTGAACTTTTGTATTGGGAAAGTCATCTCCGGTGAACTTTTGTATGGGAAAAGTCATGCCCGGTGAACTTTTGTATTGGGAAAGTCATGCCCGGTGAACTTTTGTATTGGGAAAGTCATCTCCGGTGAACTTTTGTATGGGAAAAGTCATCTCCGGTGAACTTTTGTATGGGAAAAGTCATCTCCGGTGAACTTTTGTATTTGGGAAAGTCATCTCCGGTGAACTTTTGTATGGGAAAAGTCATGCCCGGTGAACTTTTGTATTGGGAAAGTCATCTCCGGTGAACCTTTGTATTGGGAAAGTCATCTCCGGTGAACTTTTATATTGGGAAAGTCATCTCCGGTGAACTTTTGTATTGGGAAAGTCATCTCCGGTGAACTTTTGTATGGGAAAAGTCATCTCCGGTGAACTTTTGTATTGGGAAAGTCATCTCCGGTGAACTTTTGTATTGGGAATGTCATCTCCGGTGAACTTTTGTATGGGGAAAGTCATCTCCTATGAACTTTTGTATTGGGAAAGTCATCTCCGGTGAACTTTTGTATTGGGAAAGTCATCTCCGGTGAACTTTTGTATGGGAAAAGTCATCTCCGGTGAACTTTTATATTGGGAAAGTCATCTCCGGTGAACTTTTGTATTGGGAAAGTCATCTCCGGTGAACTTTTGTATTGGGAAAGTCATCTCCGGTGAACTTTTGTATGGGAAAAGTCATCTCCGGTGAACTTTTGTATTGGGAAAGTAATCTCCGGTGAACTTTTGTATTGGGAAAGTCGTCTCCGGTGAACTTTTGTATTGGGAAGTCATCTCCGGTGAACTTTTGTATGGGAAAAGTCATCTCCGGTGAACTTTTGTATGGGAAAGTCATCTCCGGTGAACTTTTGTATTGGGAAAGTCATCTCCGGTGAACTTTTGTATGGGAAAAGTCATCTACGGTGAACTTTTGTATTGGGAAAGTAATCTCCGGTGAACTTTTGTATTGGGAAAGTCATCTCCGGTGAACTTTTGTATTGGGAAAGTCATGCCCGGTGAACTTTTGTATGGGAAAAGTCATCTCCGGTGAACTTTTGTATTGGGAAAGTCATCTCCGGTGAACTTTTGTATTGGGAAAGTCATGCCCGGTGAACTTTTGTATTGGGAAAGTCATCTCCGGTGAACTTTTGTATTGGGAAAGTCATCTCCGGTGAACTTTTGTATGGGAAAAGTCATCTCCGGTGAACTTTTATATTGGGAAAGTCATCTCCGGTGAACTTTTGTATTGGGAAAGTCATCTCCGGTGAACTTTTGTATTGGGAAAGTCATCTCCGGTGAACTTTTGTATGGGAAAAGTCATCTCCGGTGAACTTTTGTATTGGGAAAGTAATCTCCGGTGAACTTTTGTATTGGGAAAGTCATGCCCGGTGAACTTTTATAGTGGGAAAGTCATCTCCGGTGAACTTTTGTATGGGAAAAGTCATCTCCGGTGAACTTTTGTATGGGAAAGTCATCTCCGGTGAACTTTTGTATTGGGAAAGTCATGCCCGGTGAACTTTTGTATGGGAAAAGTCATCTCCGGTGAACTTTTGTATGGGAAAGTCATCTCCGGTGAACTTTTGTATTGGGAAAGTCATGCCCGGTGAACTTTTGTATTGGGAAAGTCATCTCCGGTGAACTTTTGTATTGGGAAAGTCATGCCCGGTGAACTTTTGTATTGGGAAAGTCATCTCCGGTGAACTTTTGTATTGGGAAAGTCATCTCCGGTGAACTTTTGTATTGGGAAAGTCATCTCCGGTGAACTTTTGTATTGGGAAAGTCATCTCCGGTGAACTTTTGTATTGGGAAAGTCATCTCCGGTGAACTTTTGTATTGGGAAAGTCATCTCCGGTGAACTTTTGTATTGGGAAAGTCATCTCCGGTGAACTTTTGTATGGGAAAAGTCATCTCCGGTGAACTTTTGTATTGGGAAAGTCATCTCCGGTGAACTTTTGTATGGGAAAAGTCATCTCCGGTGAACTTTTGTATTGGGAAAGTCATCTCCGGTGAACTTTTGTATGGGAAAAGTCATCTCCGGTGAACTTTTGTATTGGGAAAATCATGCCCGGTGAACTTTTGTATTGGGAAAGTCATGCCCGGTGAACTTTTGTATTGCGAAAGTCATCTCCGGTGAACTTTTGTATTGGGAAAGTCATCTCCGGTGAACTTTTGTATGGGAAAAGTCATCTCCGGTGAACTTTTGTATTGGGAAAGCCATCTCCGGTGAACTTTTGTATGGGAAAAGTCATCTCCGGTGAACTTTTGTATTGGGAAAGTCATCTCCGGTGAACTTTTGTATTGGGAAAGTCATCTCCGGTGAACTTTTGTATTGGGAAAGTCATCTCCGGTGAACTTTTGTATTGGGAAAGTCATCTCCGGTGAACTTTTGTATTGGGAAAGTCATCTCCGGTGAACTTTTGTATGGGAAAAGTCATCTCCGGTGAACTTTTGTATTGGGAAAGTCATCTCCGGTGAACTTTTGTATGGGAAAGTCATCTCCGGTGAACTTTTGTATTGGGAAAGTCATGCCCGGTGAACTTTTGTATTGGGAAAGTCATCTCCGGTGAACTTTTGTATTGGGAAAGTCATCTCCGGTGAACTTTTGTATTGGGAAAGTCATCTCCGGTGAACTTTTGTATGGGAAAAGTCATCTCCGGTGAACTTTTGTATTGGGAAAGTCATCTCCGGTGAACTTTTGTATTGGGAAAGTCATCTCCGGTGAACTTTTGTATTGGGAAAGTCATCTCCGGTGAACTTTTGTATTGGGAAAGCCATGCCCGGTGAACTTTTGTATTGGGAAAGTCATGCCCGGTGAACTTTTGTATTGGGAAAGTCATCTCCGGTGAACTTTTGTATTGGGAAAGTCATGCCCGGTGAACTTTTGTATTGGGAAAGTCATCTCCGGTGAACTTTTGTATTGGGAAAGTCATCTCCGGTGAACTTTTGTATGGGAAAAGTCATCTCCGGTGAACTTTTGTATTGGGAAAGTCATCTCCGGTGAACTTTTGTATTGGGAAAGTCATCTCCGGTGAACTTTTGTATTGGGAAAGTCATCTCCGGTGAACTTTTGTATGGGAAAAGTCATCTCCGGTGAACTTTTGTATTGGGAAAGTCATCTCCGGTGAACTTTTGTATGGGAAAAGTCATCTCCGGTGAACTTTTGTATTGGGAAAGTCATCTCCGGTGAACTTTTGTATTGGGAAAGTCATCTCCGGTGAACTTTTATATTGGGAAAGTCATCTCCGGTGAACTTTTGTATTGGGAAAGTCATCTCCGGTGAACTTTTGTATTGGGAAAGTCACCTCCGGTGAACTTTTGTATTGGGAAAGTCATGCCCGGTGAACTTTTGTATTGGGAAAGTCATCTCCGGTGAACTTTTGTATTGGGAAAGTCATCTCCGGTGAACTTTTGTATTGGGAAAGTCATCTCCGGTGAACTTTTGTATGGGAAAAGCCATCTCCGGTGAACTTTTGTATTGGGAAAGTCATGCCCGGTGAACTTTTGTATTGGGAAAGTCATCTCCGGTGAACTTTTATATTGGGAAAGTCATCTCCGGTGAACTTTTGTATTGGGAAAGTCGTGCCCGGTGAACTTTTGTATTGGGAAAGTCATGCCCGGTGAACTTTTATATTGGGAAAGTCATCTCCGGTGAACTTTTGTATGGGAAAAGTCATCTCCGGTGAACTTTTGTATTGGGAAAGTCATCTCCGGTGAACTTTTGTATGGGAAAAGTCGTGCCCGGTGAACTTTTGTATTAAGAAAGTCATGCCCGGTGAACTTTTGTATTGGGAAAGTCATCTCCGGTGAACTTTTGTATGGGAAAAGTCATCTCCGGTGAACTTTTGTATGGGAAAAGTCATCTCCGGTTAACTTTTGTATTGGGAAAGTCAACTCCGGTGAACTTTTGTATGGGAAAAGTCATGCCCGGTGAACTTTTGTATTGGGAAAGTCATCTCCGGTGAACTTTTGTATTGGGAAAGTCATCTCCGGTGAACTTTTATATTGGGAAAGTCATCTCCGGTGAACTTTTGTATTGGGAAAGTCATCTCCGGTGAACTTTTGTATGGGAAAAGTCATCTCCGGTGAACTTTTGTATTGGGAAAGTCATCTCCGGTGAACTTTTGTATTGGGAAAGTCATCTCCGGTGAACTTTTGTATTGGGAAAGTCATCTCCGGTGAACTTTTGTATGGGAAAAGTCATCTCCGGTGAACTTTTGTATGGGAAAAGTCATCTCCGGTGAACTTTTGTATGGGAAAAGCCATCTCCGGTGAACTTTTGTATTGGGAAAGTCATCTCCGGTGAACTTTTGTATTGGGAAAGTCATCTCCGGTGAACTTTTGTATGGGAAAAGTCATCTCCGGTGAATTTTTGTATTGGGAAAGTCATCTCCGGTGAACTTTTGTATGGGAAAAGTCATCTCCGGTGAACTTTTGTATTGGGAAAGTCATCTCCGGTGAACTTTTGTATTGGGAAAGTCATGCCCGGTGAACTTTTGTATTGGGAAAGTCATGCCCGGTGAACTTTTGTATTGGGAAAGTCATGCCCGGTGAACTTTTGTATGGGAAAAGTCATCTCCGGTGAACTTTTGTATGGGAAAAGTCATCTCCGGTGAACTTTTGTATTGGGAAAGTCATCTCCGGTGAACTTTTGTATTGGGAAAGTCATCTCCGGTGAACTTTTGTATGGGAAAAGTCATCTCCGGTGAACTTTTATATTGGGAAAGTCACCTCCGGTGAACTTTTGTATTGGGAAAGTCATCTCCGGTGAACTTTTGTATTGGGAAAGTCATCTCCGGTGAACTTTTGTATGGGAAAAGTCATCTCCGGTGAACTTTTGTATTGGGAAAATCATGCCCGGTGAACTTTTGTATTGGGAAAGTCATCTCCGGTGAACTTTTATATTGGGAAAGTCATCTCCGGTGAACTTTTGTATTGGGAAAGTCGTGCCCGGTGAACTTTTGTATTGGGAAAGTCATGCCCGGTGAACTTTTATATTGGGAAAGTCATCTCCGGTGAACTTTTGTATGGGAAAAGTCATCTCCGGTGAACTTTTGTATGGGAAAAGTCATCTCCGGTGAACTTTTGTATTGGGAAAGTCATCTCCGGTGAACTTTTGTATGGGAAAAGTCATGCCCGGTGAACTTTTGTATTGGGAAAGTCATGCCCGGTGAACTTTTGTATTGGGAAAGTCATCTCCGGTGAACTTTTGTATGGGAAAAGTCATCTCCGGTGAACTTTTGTATGGGAAAAGTCATCTCCGGTGAACTTTTGTATTTGGGAAAGTCATCTCCGGTGAACTTTTGTATGGGAAAAGTCATGCCCGGTGAACTTTTGTATTGGGAAAGTCATCTCCGGTGAACTTTTGTATTGGGAAAGTCATCTCCGGTGAACTTTTATATTGGGAAAGTCATCTCCGGTGAACTTTTGTATTGGGAAAGTCATCTCCGGTGAACTTTTGTATGGGAAAAGTCATCTCCGGTGAACTTTTGTATTGGGAAAGTCATCTCCGGTGAACTTTTGTATTGGGAAAGTCATCTCCGGTGAACTTTTGTATGGGGAAAGTCATCTCCGGTGAACTTTTGTATTGGGAAAGTCATCTCCGGTGAACTTTTGTATTGGGAAAGTCATCTCCGGTGAACTTTTGTATGGGAAAAGTCATCTCCGGTGAACTTTTATATTGGGAAAGTCATCTCCGGTGAACTTTTGTATTGGGAAAGTCATCTCCGGTGAACTTTTGTATTGGGAAAGTCATCTCCGGTGAACTTTTGTATGGGAAAAGTCATCTCCGGTGAACTTTTGTATTGGGAAAGTAATCTCCGGTGAACTTTTGTATTGGGAAATTCATCTCCGGTGAACTTTTGTATTGGGAAGTCATCTCCGGTGAACTTTTGTATGGGAAAAGTCATCTCCGGTGAACTTTTGTATGGGAAAGTCATCTCCGGTGAACTTTTGTATTGGGAAAGTCATCTCCGGTGAACTTTTGTATGGGAAAAGTCATCTACGGTGAACTTTTGTATTGGGAAAGTAATCTCCGGTGAACTTTTGTATTGGGAAAGTCATGCCCGGTGAACTTTTGTATGGGAAAAGTCATCGCCGGTGAACTTTTGTATTGAGAAAGTCATCTCCGGTGAACTTTTGTATTGGGAAAGTCATCTCCGGTGAACTTTTGTATTGGGAAAGTCATGCCCGGTGAACTTTTGTATTGGGAAAGTCATCTCCGGTGAACTTTTGTATTGGGAAAGTCATCTCCGGTGAACTTTTGTATGGGAAAAGTCATCTCCGGTGAACTTTTATATTGGGAAAGTCATCTCCGGTGAACTTTTGTATTGGGAAAGTCATCTCCGGTGAACTTTTGTATTGGGAAAGTCATCTCCGGTGAACTTTTGTATGGGAAAAGTCATATCCGGTGAACTTTTGTATTGGGAAAGTAATCTCCGGTGAACTTTTGTATTGGGAAAGTCATGCCCGGTGAACTTTTATATTGGGAAAGTCATCTCCCGTGAACTTTTGTATGGGAAAAGTCATCTCCGGTGAACTTTTGTATGGGAAAGTCATCTCCGGTGAACTTTTGTATTGGGAAAGTCATGCCCGGTGAACTTTTGTATTGGGAAAGTCATGCCCGGTGAACTTTTGTATTGGGAAAGTCATCTCCGGTGAACTTTTGTATTGGGAAAGTCATGCCCGGTGAACTTTTGTATTGGGAAAGTCATCTCCGGTGAACTTTTGTATTGGGAAAGTCATCTCCGGTGAACTTTTGTATTGGGAAAGTCATCTCCGGTGAACTTTTGTATTGGGAAAGTCATCTCCGGTGAACTTTTGTATTGGGAAAGTCATCTCCGGTGAACTTTTGTATGGGAAAAGTCATCTCCGGTGAACTTTTGTATTGGGAAAGTCATCTCCGGTGAACTTTTGTATGGGAAAAGTCATCTCCGGTGAACTTTTGTATTGGGAAAGTCATCTCCGGTGAACTTTTGTATGGGAAAAGTCATCTCCGGTGAACTTTTGTATTGGGAAAATCATGCCCGGTGAACTTTTGTATTGGGAAAGTCATGCCCGGTGAACTTTTGTATTGCGAAAGTCATCTCCGGTGAACTTTTGTATTGGGAAAGTCATCTCCGGTGAACTTTTGTATGGGAAAAGTCATCTCCGGTGAACTTTTGTATTGGGAAAGCCATCTCCGGTGAACTTTTGTATGGGAAAAGTCATCTCCGGTGAACTTTTGTATTGGGAAAGTCATCTCCGGTGAACTTTTGTATTGGGAAAGTCATCTCCGGTGAACTTTTGTATTGGGAAAGTCATCTCCGGTGAACTTTTGTATTGGGAAAGTCATCTCCGGTGAACTTTTGTA
Source organism: Musca autumnalis (assembly GCF_047663935.1). Taxonomy (NCBI): domain Eukaryota; kingdom Metazoa; phylum Arthropoda; class Insecta; order Diptera; family Muscidae; genus Musca; species Musca autumnalis. Next base: position 21,450 of record NW_027411776.1, read on the forward strand.
TTGGGAAAGTCATCTCCGGTGAACTTTTGTATGGGAAAAGTCATCTCCGGTGAACTTTTGTATTGGGAAAGTCATCTCCGGTGAACTTTTGTATGGGAAAGTCATCTCCGGTGAACTTTTGTATTGGGAAAGTCATGCCCGGTGAACTTTTGTATTGGGAAAGTCATCTCCGGTGAACTTTTGTATTGGGAAAGTCATCTCCGGTGAACTTTTGTATTGGGAAAGTCATCTCCGGTGAACTTTTGTATGGGAAAGTCATCTCCGGTGAACTTTTGTATTGGGAAAGTCATGCCCGGTGAACTTTTGTATGGGGAAAGTCATCTCCGGTGAACTTTTGTATTGGGAAAGTCATCTCCAGTGAACTTTTGTATGGGAAAAGTCATCTCCGGTGAACTTTTGTATTGGGAAAGTCATCTCCGGTGAACTTTTGTATGGGAAAGTCATCTCCGGTGAACTTTTGTATTGGGAAAGTCATGCCCGGTGAACTTTTGTATTGGGAAAATCATTGGGAAAGTCATCTCCGGTGAACTTTTGTATTGGGAAAGTCATCTCCGGTGAACTTTTGTATGGGAAAAGTCATCTCCGGTGAACTTTTGTATTGGGAAAGTCATCTCCGGCGAACTTTTGTATTGGGAAAGTCATCTCCGGTGAACTTTTGTATGGGAAAAGTCATCTCCGGTGAACTTTTGTATTGGGAAAGTCATCTCCGGTGAACTTTTGTATGGGAAAAGTCATCTCCGGTGAACTTTTGTATTGGGAAAGTCATCTCCGGTGAACTTTTGTATGGGAAAAGTCATCTCCGGTGAACTTTTGTATTGGGAAAGTCATCTCCGGTGAACTTTTGTATTGGGAAAGTCATCTCCGGTGAACTTTTGTATGGGAAAAGTCATCTCCGGTGAACTTTTGTATTGGGAAAGTCATCTCCGGTGAACTTTTGTATGGGAAAAGTCATCTCCGGTGAACTTTTGTATGGGAAAAGTCATCTCCGGTGAACTTTTGTATTGGGAAAGTCATCTCCGGTGAACTTTTGTATTGGGAAAGTCATCTCCGGTGAACTTTTGTATGGGAAAAGTCATCTCCGGTGAACTTTTATATTGGGAAAGTCATCTCCGGTGAACTTTTGTATTGGGAAAGTCATCTCCGGTGAACTTTTGTATGGGAAAGTCATCTCCGGTGAACTTTTGTATTGGGAAAGTCATCTCCGGTGAACTTTTGTATGGGAAAAGTCATCTCCGGTGAACTTTTGTATTGGGAAAGTAATCTCCGGTGAACTTTTGTATTGGGAAAGTCATCTCCGGTGAACTTTTGTATTGGGAAAGTCATGCCCGGTGAACTTTTGTATGGGAAAGTCATCTCCGGTGAACTTTTGTATTGGGAAAGTCATCTCCGGTGAACTTTTGTATTGGGAAAGTCATCTCCGGTGAACTTTTGTATTGGGAAAGTCATCTCCGGTGAACTTTTGTATTGGGAAAGTCATCTCCGGTGAACTTTTGTATTGGGAAAGTCATCTCCGGTGAACTTTTGTATTGGGAAAGTCATCTCCGGTGAACTTTTGTATGGGAAAAGTCATCTCCGGTGAACTTTTGTATTGGGAAAGTCATCTCCGGCGAACTTTTGTATTGGGAAAGTCATCTCCGGTGAACTTTTGTATGGGAAAAGTCATCTCCGGTGAACTTTTGTATTGGCAAAAGTCATCTCCGGTGAACTTTTGTATGGGAAAAGTCATCTCCCGTGAACTTTTGTATTGGGAAAGTCATCTCCGGTGAACTTTTGTATGGGAAAAGTCATCTCCGGTGAACTTTTGTATTGGGAAAGTCATCTCCGGTGAACTTTTGTATTGGGAAAGTCATCTCCGGTGAACTTTTGTATTGGGAAAGTCATCTCCGGTGAACTTTTGTATTGGGAAAGTCATCTCCGGTGAACTTTTGTATGGGAAAAGTCATCTCCGGTGAACTTTTGTATGGGAAAAGTCATCTCCGGTGAACTTTTGTATTGGGAAAGTCATGCCCGGTGAACTTTTGTATTGGGAAAGTCATGCCCGGTGAACTTTTGTATTGGGAAAGTCATGCCCGGTGAACTTTTGTATTGGGAAAGTCGTGCCCGGTGAACTTTTGTATTGGGAAAGTCATGCCCGGTGAACTTTTGTATTGGGAAAGTCATCTCCGGTGAACTTTTGTATTGGGAAAGTCATGCCCGGTGAACTTTTGTATGGGAAAAGTCATCTCCGGTGAACTTTTGTATGGGAAAAGTCATCTCCGGTGAACTTTTGTATTGGGAAAGTCATCTCCGGTGAACTTTTGTATTGGGAAAGTCATCTCCGGTGAACTTTTGTATTGGGAAAGTCATGCCCGGTGAACTATTGTATTGGGAAAGTCATCTCCGGTGAACTTTTGAATTGGGAAAGTCATGCCCGGTGAACTTTTGTATGGGAAAAGTCATCTCCGGTGAACTTTTGTATTGGGAAAGTCATCTCCGTTGAACTTTTGTATGGGAAAAGTCATCTCCGGTGAACTTTTGTATTGGGAAAGTCATCTCCGGTGAACTTTTGTATTGGGAAAAAGTCATCTCCGGTGAACTTTTGTATTGGGAAAGTCATCTCCGGTGAACTTTTGTATTGGGAAAGTCATCTCCGGTGAACTTTTGTATGGGAAAAGTCATATCCGGTGAACTTTTGTATGGGAAAAGTCATCTCCGGTGAACTTTTGTATTGGGAAAGTCATGCCCGGTGAACTTTTGTATTGGGAAAGTCATGCCCGGTGAACTTTTGTATTGCGAAAGTCATGCCCGGTGAACCTTTGTATTGGGAAAGTCGTGCCCGGTGAACTTTTGTATTGGGAAAGTCATGCCCGGTGAACTTTTGTATTGGGAAAGTCATCTCCGGTGAACTTTTGTATTGGGAAAGTCATGCCCGGTGAACTTTTGTATGGGAAAAGTCATCTCCGGTGAACTTTTGTATTGGGAAAGTCATCTCCGGTGAACTTTTGTATGGGAAAAGTCATCTCCGGTGAACTTTTGTATTGGGAAAGTCATCTCCGGTGAACTTTTGTATTGGGAAAGTCATCTCCGGTGAACTTTTGTATGGGAAAAGTCATCTCCGGTGAACTTTTGTATTGGGAAAGTCATGCCCGGTGAACTATTGTATTGGGAAAGTCATCTCCGGTGAACTTTTGTATTGGGAATGTCATGCCCGGTGAACTTTTGTATTGGAAAAGTCATCTCCGGTGAACTTTTGTATTGGGAAAGTCATCTCCGGTGAACTTTTGTATGGGAAAAGTCATCTCCGGTGAACTTTTGTATTGGGAAAGTCATCTCCGGTGAACTTTTGTATTGGGAAAAGTCATCTCCGGTGAACTTTTGTATTGGGAAAGTCATCTCCGGTGAACTTTTGTATTGGGAAAGTCATCTCCGGTGAACTTTTGTATGGGAAAAGTCATCTCCGGTGAACTTTTGTATGGGAAAAGTCATCTCCGGTGAACTTTTGTATTGGGAAAGTCATCTCCGGTGAACTTTTGTATGGGAAAAGTCATCTCCGGTGAACTTTTGTATTGGGAAAGTCATCTCCGGTGAACTTTTGTATGGGAAAAGTCATCTCCGGTGAACTTTTGTATTGGGAAAGTCATCTCCGGTGAACTTTTGTATTGGGAAAGTCATCTCCGGTGAACTTTTGTATTGGGAAAGTCATCTCCGGTGAACTTTTGTATTGGGAAAGTCATCTCCGGTGAACTTTTGTATTGGGAAAGTCATCTCCGGTGAACTTTTGTATGGGAAAAGTCATCTCCGATGAACTTTTGTATGGGAAAAGTCATCTCCGGTGAACTTTTGTATTGGGAAAGTCATGCCCGGTGAACTTTTGTATTGGGAAAGTCATGCCCGGTGAACTTTTGTATTGGGAAAGTCGTGCCCGGTGAACTTTTGTATTGGGAAAGTCATGCCCGGTGAACTTTTGTATTGGGAAAGTCATCTCCGGTGAACTTTTGTATGGGAAAAGTCATCTCCGGTGAACTTTTGTATGGGAAAAGTCATCTCCGGTGAACTTTTGTATTGGGAAAGTCATCTCCGGTGAACTTTTGTATTGGGAAAGTCATCTCCGGTGAACTTTTGTATGGGAAAAGTCATCTCCGGTGAACTTTTGTATTGGGAAAGTCATCTCCGGTGAACTTTTGTATTGGGAAAGTCATCTCCGGTGAACTTTTGTATTGGGAAAGTCATCTCCGGTGAACTTTTGTATGGGAAAAGTCATCTCCGGTGAACTTTTGTATTGGGAAAGTCATGCCCGGTGAACTTTTGTATTGGGAAAGTCATGCCCGGTGAACTTTTGTATTGGGAAAGTCATGCCCGGTGAACTTTTGTATTGGGAAAGTCGTGCCCGGTGAACTTTTGTATTGGGAAAGTCATGCCCGGTGAACTTTTGTATTGGGAAAGTCATCTCCGGTGAACTTTTGTATTGGGAAAGTCATGCCCGGTGAACTTTTGTATGGGAAAAGTCATCGCCGGTGAACTTTTGTATTGGGAAAGTCATCTCCGGTGAACTTTTGTATGGGAAAAGTCATCTCCGGTGAACTTTTGTATTGGGAAAGTCATCTCCGGTGAACTTTTGTATTGGGAAAAGTCATCTTCGGTGAACTTTTGTGTTGGGAAAGTCATCTCCGGTGAACTTTTGTATTGGGAAAGTCATCTCCGGTGAACTTTTGTATTGGGAAAGTCATGCCCGGTGAACTTTTGTATTGGGAAAGTCATCTCCGGTGAACTTTTGTATGGGAAAAGTCATCTCCGGTGAACTTTTGTATTGGGAAAGTCATGCCCGGTGAACTTTTGTATTGGGAAAGTCATCTCCGGTGAACTTTTGTATTGGGAAAGTCGTGCCCGGTGAACTTTTGTATTGGGAAAGTCATGCCCTTTGAACTTTTATATTGGGAAAGTCATCTCCGGTGAACTTTTGTATTGGGAAAAGTCATCTCCGGCGAACTTTTGTATTGGGAAAGTCATCTCCGGTGAACTTTTGTATGAGAAAAGTCATCTCCGGTGAACTTTTGTATGGGAAAAGTCATCTCCGGTGAACTTTTGTATTGGGAAAGTCATGCCCGGTGAACTTTTGTATTGGGAAAGTCATCTCCGGTGAACTTTTGTATGAGAAAAGTCATCTCCGGTGAACTTTTGTATTGGGAAAGTCATCTCCGGTGAACTTTTGTATGGGAAAAGTCATCTCCGGTGAACTTTTGTATGGGAAAATTCATCTCCGGTGAACTTTTGTATTGGGAAAGTCATCTTCGGTGAACTTTTGTATTGGGAAAGTCATGCCCGGCGAACTTTTGTATTGGGAAAGTCATGCCCGGTGAACTTTTGTATTGGGAAAGTCATGCCCGGTGAACTTTTGTATTGGAAAAGTCATGCCCGGTGAACTTTTGTATTGGGAAAGTCATGCCCGGTGAACTTTTATATTGGAAAAGTCATGCCCGGTGAACTTTTGTATTGGGAAAGTCATGCCCGGTGAACTATTGTATTGGGAAAGTCATGCCCGGTGAACTTTTGTATTGGGAAAGTCATGCCCGGTGAACTTTTGTATTGGGAAAGTCATGCCCGGTGAACTTTTGTATTGGGAAAGTCATCTCCGGTGAACTTTTATATTGGAAAAGTCATGCCCGGTGAACTTTTGTATTGGGAAAGTCATGCCCGGTGAACTATTGTATTGGGAAAGTCATGCCCGGTGAACTCTTGTATTGGGAAAGTCATGCCCGGTGAACTTTTGTATTGGGAAAGTCATCTCCGGTGAACTTTTGTATTGGGAAAGTCATGCCCGGTGAACTATTGTATTGGGAAAGTCATGCCCGGTGAACTTTTGTATTGGGAAAGTCATGCCCGGTGAACTTTTGTTTTGGGAAAGTCATGCCCGGTGAACTTTTGTATTGGGAAAGTCATGCCCGGTGAACTTTTGTATTGGGAAAGTCATGCCCGGTGAACTTTTGTATGGGAAAAGTCATCTCCGGTGAACTTTTGTATTGGGAAAGTCATCTCCGGTGAACTTTTGTATGGGAAAAGTCATCTCCGGTGAACTTTTGTATTGGGAAAGTCATCTCCGGTGAACTTTTGTATTGGGAAAGTCATCTCCGGTGAACTTTTATATTGGGAAAGTCATCTCCGGTGAACTTTTGTATTGGGAAAGTCATCTCCGGTGAACTTTTGTATTGGGAAAGTCATCTCCGGGGAACTTTTGTATGGGAAAAGTCATCTCCGGTAAACTTTTGTATTGGGAAGTCATCTCCGGTGAACTTTTGTATGGGAAAAGTCATCTCCGGTGAACTTTTGTATTGGGAAAGTCATCTCCGGTGAACTTTTGTATTGGGAAAGTCATCTCCGGTGAACTTTTGTATTGGGAAAGTCATGCCCGGTGAACTTTTGTATTGGGAAAGTCATGCCCGGTGAACTTTTGTATGGGAAAAGTCATCTCCGGTGAACTTTTGTATGGGAAAAGTCATCTCCGGTGAACTTTTGTATTGGGAAAGTCATCTCCGGTGAACTTTTGTATTGGGAAAGTCATCTCCGGTGAACTTTTGTATTGGGAAAGTCATCTCCGGTGAACTTTTGTATGGGAAAAGTCATCTCCGGTGAACTTTTGTATGGGAAAAGTCATCTCCGGTGAACTTTTGTATTGGGAAAGTCATCTCCGGTGAACTTTTGTATTGGGAAAGTCATCTCCGGTGAACTTTTATATTGGGAAAGTCATCTCCGGTGAACTTTTGTATTGGGAAAGTCATCTCCGGTGAACTTTTGTATTGGGAAAGTCATCTCCGGTGAACTTTTGTATTGGGAAAGTCATCTCCGGTGAACTTTTGTATTGGGAAAGTCATCTCCGGTGAACTTTTGTATTGGGAAAGTCATCTCCGGTGAACTTTTGTATGGGAAAAGTCATCTCCGGTGAACTTTTGTATTGGGAAAGTCATCTCCGGTGAACTTTTGTATTGGGAAAAGTCATCTCCGGTGAACTTTTGTATTGGGAAAGTCATCTTCGGTGAACTTTTGTATTGGGAAAGTCATCTCCGGTGAACTTTTGTATTGGGAAAGTCATCTCCGGTGAACTTTTGTATGGGAAAAGTCATCTCCGGTGAACTTTTGTATTGGGAAAGTCATCTCCGGTGAACTTTTGTATGGGAAAAGTCATCTCCGGTGAACTTTTGTATTGGGAAAGTCATCTCCTGTGAACTTTTGTATTGGGAAAGTCATCTCCGGTGAACTTTTGTATGGGAAAAGTCATCTCCGGTGAACTTTTGTATTGGGAAAGTCATCTCCGGTGAACTTTTGTATTGGGAAAGTCATGCCCGGTGACCTTTTGTATGGGAAAAGTCATCTCCGGTGAACTTTTGTATTGGGAAAGTCATGGCCGGTGAACTTTTGTATTGGGAAAGTCATCTCCGGTGAACTTTTGTATGGGAAAAGTCATCTCCGGTGAACTTTTGTATTGGGAAAGTCATCTCCGGTGAACTTTTGTATTGGGAAAGTCATGCCCGGTGAACTTTTGTATTGGGAAAGTCATGCCCGGTGAACTTTTGTATTGGGAAAGTCATCTCCGGTGAACTTTTGTATGGGAAAAGTCATCTCCGGTGAACTTTTGTATTGGGAAAGTCATGCCCGGTGAACTTTTGTATTGGGAAAGTCATCTCCGGTGAACTTTTGTATTGGGAAAGTCGTGCCCGGTGAACTTTTGTATTGGGAAAGTCATGCCCGGTGAACTTTTATATTGGAAAAGTCATCTCCGGTGAACTTTTGTATGGGAAAAGTCATCTCCGGTGAACTTTTGTATTGGGAAAGTCATCTCCGGTGAACTTTTGTATTGGGAAAGTCATGCCCGGCGAACTTTTGTATTGGGAAAGTCATGCCCGGTGAACTTTTGTATTGGGAAAGTCATGCCCGGTGAACTTTTGTATTGGAAAAGTCATGCCCGGTGAACTTTTGTATTGGGAAAGTCATGCCCGGTGAACTTTTATATTGGAAAAGTCATGCCCGGTGAACTTTTGTATTGGGAAAGTCATGCCCGGTGAACTATTGTATTGGGAAAGTCATGCCCGGTGAACTTTTGTATTGGGAAAGTCATGCCCGGTGAACTTTTGTATTGGGAAAGTCATGCCCGGTGAACTTTTGTATTGGGAAAGTCATCTCCGGTGAACTTTTATATTGGAAAAGTCATGCCCGGTGAACTTTTGTATTGGGAAAGTCATGCCCGGTGAACTATTGTATTGGGAAAGTCATGCCCGGCGAACTTTTGTATTAGGAAAGTCATGCCCGGTGAACTTTTGTATTGGGAAAGTCATGCCCGGTGAACTTTTGTATTGGAAAAGTCATGCCCGGTGAACTTTTGTATTGGGAAAGTCATGCCCGGTGAACTTTTATATTGGAAAAGTCATGCCCGGTGAACTTTTGTATTGGGAAAGTCATGCCCGGTGAACTATTGTATTGGGAAAGTCATGCCCGGTGAACTTTTGTATTGGGAAAGTCATGCCCGGTGAACTTTTGTATTGGGAAAGTCATGCCCGGTGAACTTTTGTATTGGGAAAGTCATCTCCGGTGAACTTTTATATTGGAAAAGTCATGTCCGGTGAACTTTTGCATTGGGAAAGTCATGCCCGGTGAACTATTGTATTGGGAAAGTCATGCCCGGTGAACTTTTGTATTGGGAAAGTCATGCCCGGTGAACTTTTGTATTGGGAAAGTCATCTCCGGTGAACTTTTGTATTGGGAAAGTCATGCCCGGTGAACTATTGTATTGGGAAAGTCATGCCCGGTGAACTTTTGTATTGGGAAAGTCATGCCCGGTGAACTTTTGTTTTGGGAAAGTCATGCCCGGTGAACTTTTGTATTGGGAAAGTGATGCCCGGTGAACTTTTGTATTGGGAAAGTCATGCCCGGTGAACTTTTGTATGGGAAAAGTCATCTCCGGTGAACTTTTGTATTGGGAAAGTCATCTCCGGTTAACTTTTGTATGGGAAAAGTCATCTCCGGTGAACTTTTGTATTGGGAAAGTCATCTCCGGTGAACTTTTGTATTGGGAAAGTCATCTCCGGTGAACTTTTATATTGGGAAAGTCATCTCCGGTGAACTTTTGTATTGGGAAAGTCATCTCCGGTGAACTTTTGTATTGGGAAAGTCATCTCCGGGGAACTTTTGTATGGGAAAAGTCATCTCCGGTAAACTTTTGTATTGGGAAGTCATCTCCGGTGAACTTTTGTATGGGAAAAGTCATCTCCGGTGAACTTTTGTATTGGGAAAGTCATCTCCGGTGAACTTTTGTATTGGGAAAGTCATCTCCGGTGAACTTTTGTATTGGGAAAGTCATGCCCGGTGAACTTTTGTATTGGGAAAGTCATGCCCGGTGAACTTTTGTATTGGGAAAGTCATGCCCGGTGAACTTTTGTATGGGAAAAGTCATCTCCGGTGAACTTTTGTATGGGAAAAGTCATCTCCGGTGAACTTTTGTATTGGGAAAGTCATCTCCGGTGAACTTTTGTATTGGGAAAGTCATCTCCGGTGAACTTTTGTATTGGGAAAGTCATCTCCGGTGAACTTTTGTATGGGAAAAGTCATCTCCGGTGAACTTTTGTATGGGAAAAGTCATCTCCGGTGAACTTTTGTATTGGGAAAGTCATCTCCGGTGAACTTTTGTATTGGGAAAGTCATCTCCGGTGAACTTTTATATTGGGAAAGTCATCTCCGGTGAACTTTTGTATTGGGAAAGTCATCTCCGGTGAACTTTTGTATTGGGAAAGTCATCTCCGGTGAACTTTTGTATTGGGAAAGTCATCTCCGGTGAACTTTTGTATTGGGAAAGTCATCTCCGGTGAACTTTTGTATTGGGAAAGTCATCTCCGGTGAACTTTTGTATGGGAAAAGTCATCTCCGGTGAACTTTTGTATTGGGAAAGTCATCTCCGGTGAACTTTTGTATTGGGAAAAGTTATCTCCGGTGAACTTTTGTATTGGGAAAGTCATCTCCGGTGAACTTTTGTATTGGGAAAGTCATCTCCGGTGAACTTTTGTATTGGGAAAGTCATCTCCGGTGAACTTTTGTATGGGAAAAGTCATCTCCGGTGAACTTTTGTATTGGGAAAGTCATCTCCGGTGAACTTTTGTATGGGAAAAGTCATCTCCGGTGAACTTTTGTATTGGGAAAGTCATCTCCTGTGAACTTTTGTATTGGGAAAGTCATCTCCGGTGAACTTTTGTATGGGAAAAGTCATCTCCGGTGAACTTTTGTATTGGGAAAGTCATCTCCGGTGAACTTTTGTATGGGAAAAGTCATCTCCGGTGAACTTTTGTATTGGGAAAGTCATCTCCGGTGAACTTTTGTATTGGGAAAGTCATGCCCGGTGAACTTTTGTATGGGAAAAGTCATCTCCGGTGAACTTTTGTATTGGGAAAGTCATGCCCGGTGAACTTTTGTATTGGGAAAGTCATCTCCGGTGAACTTTTGTATGGGAAAAGTCATCTCCGGTGAACTTTTGTATTGGGAAAGTCATCTCCGGTGAACTTTTGTATTGGGAAAGTCATGCCCGGTGAACTTTTATATGGGGAAAGTCATCTCCGGTGAACTTTTGTATGGGAAAAGTCATCTCCGGTGAACTTTTGTATTGGGAAAGTCATCTCCGGTGAACTTTTGTATTGGGAAAGTCATGCCCGGTGAACTTTTGTATTGGGAAAGTCATGCCCGGTGAACTTTTGTATTGGGAAAATCATGCCCGGTGAACTTTTGTATGGGAAAGTCATCTCCGGTGAACTTTTGTGTGGGAAAAGTCATCTCCGGTGAACTTTTGTATGGGAAAAGTCATCTCCGGTGAACTTTTGTATTGGGAAAGTCATCTCCGGTGAACTTTTGTATTGGGAAAGTCATCTCCGGTGAACTTTTGTATGGGAAAAGTCATCTCCGGTGAACTTTTGTATTGGGAAAGTCATCTCCGGTGAACTTTTGTATGGGAAAAGTCATCTCCGGTGAACTTTTGTATTGGGAAAGTCATCTCCGGTGAACTTTTGAATGGGAAAAGTCATCTCCGGTGAACTTTTGTATTGGGAAAGTCATCTCCGGTGAACTTTTGTATTGGGAAAGTCATCTCCGGTGAACTTTTGTATGGGAAAAGTCATCTCCGGTGAACTTTTGTATTGGGAAAGTCATGCCCGGTGAACTTTTATATTGGGAAAGTCATCTCCGGTGAACTTTTGTATTGGGAAAGTCATCTACGGTCAACTTTTGTATGGGAAAAGTCATCTCCGGTGAACTTTTGTATTGGGAAAGTCATCTCCGGTGAACTTTTGTATGGGAAAAGTCATCTCCGGTGAACTTTTGTATTGGGAAAGTCATCTCCGGTGAACTTTTGTATGGGAAAAGTCATCTCCGGTGAACTTTTGTATGGGAAAAGTCATCTCCGGTGAACTTTTGTATGGGAAAAGTCATCTCCGGTGAACTTTTGTATTGGGAAAGTCATCTCCGGTGAACTTTTGTATTGGGAAAGTCATCTCCGGTGAACTTTTGTATGGGAAAAGTCATCTCCGGTGAACTTTTGTATGGGAAAAGTCATCTCCGGTGAACTTTTGTATTGGGAAAGTCATGCCCGGTGAACTTTTGTATTGGGAAAGTCATGCCCGGTGAACTTTTGTATTGGGAAAGTCATGCCCGGTGAACTTTTGTATGGGAAAAGTCATCTCCGGTGAACTTTTGTATTGGGAAAGTCATCTCCGGTGAACTTTTGTATTGGGAAAGTCATGCCCGGTGAACTTTTGTATTGGGAAAGTCATCTCCGGTAAACTTTTGTATTGGGAAAGTCATCTCCGGTGAACTTTTGTATTGGGAAAGTCATCTCCGGTGAACTTTTGTATTGGGAAAGTCATCTCCGGTGAACTTTTGTATTGGGAAAGTCATCTCCGGTGAACTTTTGTATTGGGAAAGTCATGCCCGGTGAACTTTTGTATGGGAAAAGTCATCTCCGGTGAACTTTTGTATTGGGAAAGTCATCTCCGGTGAACTTTTGTATTGGGAAAGTCATCTCCGGTGAACTTTTGTATGGGAAAAGTCATCTCCGGTGAACTTTTGTATTGGGAAAGTCATCTCCGGTGAACTTTTGTATGGGAAAAGTCATCTGCGGTGAACTTTTGTATTGGGAAAGTCATTTCCGGTGAACTTTTGTATGGGAAAAGTCATCTCCGGTGAACTTTTGTATGGGAAAAGTCATCTCCGGTGAACTTTTGTATTGGGAAAGTCATCTCCGGTGAACTTTTGTATTGGGAAAGTCATGCCCGGTGAACTTTTGTATTGGGAAAGTCATGCCCGGTGAACTATTGTATTGGGAAAGTCATGCCCGGTGAACTTTTGTATTGGGAAAGTCATGCCCGGTGAACTTTTGTATTGGGAAAGTCATCTCCGGTGAACTTTTGTATTGGGAAAGTCATCTCCGGTGAACTTTTGTATGGGAAAAGTCATCTCCGGTGAACTTTTGTATTGGGAAAGTCATCTCCGGTGAACTTTTGTATGGGAAAAGTCATCTCCGGTGAACTTTTGTATTGGGAAAGTCATCTCCGGTGAACTTTTGTATGGGAAAAGTCATCTCCGGTGAACTTTTGTATTGGGAAAGTCATGCCCGGTGAACTTTTATATTGGGAAAGTCATCTCCGGTGAACTTTTGTATGGGAAAAGTCATCTCCGGTGAACTTTTGTATTGGGAAAGTCATCTCCGGTGAACTTTTGTATTGGGAAAGTCATCTCCGGTGAACTTTTGTATTGGGAAAGTCATCTCCGGTGAACTTTTGTATTGGGAAAGTCATCTCCGGTGAACTTTTGTATGGGAAAAGTCATCTCCGGTGAACTTTTGTATTGGGAAAGTCATCTCCGGTGAACTTTTGTATGGGAAAAATCATCTCCGGTGAACTTTTGTATTGGGAAAGTCATCTCCGGTGAACTTTTGTATGGGAAAAGTCATCTCCGGTGAACTTTTGTATTGGGAAAGTCATCTCCGGTGAACTTTTGTATTGGGAAAGTCATCTCCGGTGAACTTTTGTATTGGGAAAGTCATCTCCGGTGAACTTTTGTATGGGAAAAGTCATCTCCGGTGAACTTTTGTATTGGGAAAGTCATCTCCGGTGAACTTTTGTATGGGAAAAGTCATCTCCGGTGAACTTTTGTATTGGGAAAAGTCATCTCCGGTGAACTTTTGTATTGGGAAAGTCATCTCCGGTGAACTTTTGTATGGGAAAAGTCATCTCCGGTGAACTTTTGTATTGGGAAAGTCATCTCCGGTGAACTTTTGTATTGGGAAAGTCATCTCCGGTGAACTTTTGTATTGGGAAAGTCATGCCCGGTGAACTTTTGTATTGGAAAATTCATCTCCGGTGAACTTTTGTATTGGGAAAGTCATCTCCGGTGAACTTTTGTATTGGGAAAGTCATCTCCGGTGAACTTTTGTATGGGAAAAGTCATCTCCGGTGAACTTTTGTATTGGGAAAGTCATCTCCGGTGAACTTTTGTATTGGGAAAGTCATGCCCGGTGAACTTTTATATTGGGAAAGTCATCTCCGGTGAACTTTTGTATGGGAAAAGTCATCTCCGGTGAACTTTTGTATTGGGAAAGTCATGCCCGGTGAACTTTTGTATTTTGAAAGTCATGCCCGGTGAACTTTTGTATTGGGAAAGTCATGCCCGGTGAACTTTTGTATGGGAAAAGTCATCTCCGGTGAACTTTTGTATTGGAAAAGTCATGCCCGGTGAACTTTTATATTGGGAAAGTCATCTCCGGTGAACTTTTGTATTGGGAAAGTCATCTCCGGTGAACTTTTGTATTGGGAAAGTCATGCCCGGTGAACTTTTGTATTGGGAAAGTCATCTCCGGTGAACTTTTGTATTGGGAAAGTCATCTCCGGTGAACTTTTGTATGGGAAAAGTCATCTCCGGTGAACTTTTGTATTAAGAAAGTCATCTCCGGTGAACTTTTGTATGGGAAAAGTCATCTCCGGTGAACTTTTGTATTGGGAAAGTCATGCCCGGTGAACTTTTGTATTGGGAAAGTCATCTCCGGTGAACTTTTGTATGGGAAAAGTCATCTCCGGTGAACTTTTGTATGGGAAAAGTCATCTCCGGTGAACTTTTGTATTGGGAAAGTCATCTCCGGTGAACTTTTGTAAGGGAAAAGTCATCTTCGGTGAACTTTTGTATGGGAAAAGTCATCTCCGGTGAACTTTTGTATTGGGAAAGTCATCTCCGGTGAACTTTTGTATGGGAAAAGTCATCTCCGGTGAACTTTTGTATTGGGAAAGTCATGCCCGTTGAACTTTTGTATTGGGAAAGTCATGCCCGGTGAACTTTTGTATTGGGAAAGTCATGCCCGGTGAACTTTTGTATGGGAAAAGTCATCTCCGGTGAACTTTTGTATGGGAAAAGTCATCTCCGGTGAACTTTTGTATTGGGAAAGTCATCTCCGGTGAACTTTTGTATTGGGAAAGTCATCTCCGGTGAACTTTTGTATTGGGAAAGTCATCTCCGGTGAACTTTTGTATGGGAAAAGTCATCTCCGGTGAACTTTTGTATGGGAAAAGTCATCTCCGGTGAACTTTTGTATTGGGAAAGACATCTCCGGTGAACTTTTGTATTGGGAAAGTCATCTCCGGTGAACTTTTATATTGGGAAAGTCATCTCCGGTGAACTTTTGTATTGGGAAAGTCATCTCCGGTAAACTTTTGTATTGGGAAAGTCATCTCCGGTGAACTTTTGTATTGGGAAAGTCATCTCCGGTGAACTTTTGTATTGGGAAAGTCATCTCCGGTGAACTTTTGTATTGGGAAAGTCATCTCCGGTGAACTTTTGTATGGGAAAAGTCATCTCCGGTGAACTTTTGTATTGGGAAAGTCGTGCCCGGTGAACTTTTGTATTGGGAAAGTCATCTCCGGTGAACTTTTGTATGGGAAAAGTCATCTCCGGTGAACTTTCGTATGGGAAAAGTCATCTCCGGTGAACTTTTGTATGGGAAAAGTCATCTCCGGTGAACTTTTGTATTGGGAAAGTCATCTCCGGTGAACTTTTGTATTGGGAAAGTCATCTCCGGTGAACTTTTGTATGGGAAAGTCATCTCCGGTGAACTTTTGTATGGGAAAAGTCATCTCCGGTGAACTTTTGTATTGGGAAAGTCATGCCCGGTGAACTTTTGTATTGGGAAAGTCATCTCCGGTGAACTTTTGTATTGGGAAAGTCATCTCCGGTGAACTTTTGTATGGGAAAAGTCATCTCCGGTGAACTTTTGTATTGGGAAAGTCATCTCCGGTGAACTTTTGTATCGGAAAAGTCATCTCCGGTGAACTTTTGTATTGGGAAAGTCATCTCCGGTGAACTTTTGTATGGGAAAAGTCATCTCCGGTGAACTTTTGTATGGGAAAAGTCATCTCCGGTGAACTTTTGTATTGGGAAAGTCATCTCCGGTGAACTTTTGTATGGGAAAAGTCATCTCCAGTGAACTTTTGTATTGGGAAAGTCATCTCCGGTGAACTTTTGTATGGGAAAAGTCATCTCCGGTGAACTTTTGTATTGGGAAAGTCATCTCCGGTGAACTTTTGTATGGGAAAAGTCATCTCCGGTGAACTTTTGTATTGGGAAAGTCATCTCCGGTGAACTTTTGTATGGGAAAAATCATCTCCGGTGAACTTTTGTATTGGGAAAGTCATGCCCGGTGAACTTTTGTATTGGGAAAGTCATCTCCGGTGAACTTTTGTATGGGAAAAGTCATCTCCGGTGAACTTTTATATTGGGAAAAGTCATGCCCGGTGAACTTTTGTATTGGGAAAGTCATCTCCGGTGAACTTTTGTATTGGGAAAGTCATGCCCGGTGAACTTTTGTATTGGGAAAGTCATGCCCGGTGAACTTTTGTATTGGGAAAGTCATCTCCGGTTAACTTTTGTATTGGGAAAGTCATGCCCGGTGAACTTTTGTATTGGGAAAGTCATCTCCGGTGAACTTTTGTATTGGGAAAGTCATCTCCGGTGAACTTTTGTATTGGGAAAGTCATCTCCGGTGAACTTTTGTATGGGAAAAGTCATCTCCGGTGAACTTTTGTATTGGGAAAGTCATCTCCGGTGAACTTTTGTATGGGAAAAGTCATCTCCGGTGAACTTTTGTATTGGGAAAGTCATCTCCGGTGAACTTTTGTATTGGGAAAGTCATGCCCGGTGAACTTTTGTATTGGGAAAGTCGTGCCCGGTGAACTTTTGTATTGGGAAAGTCATCTCCGGTGAACTTTTGTATGGGAAAGTCATCTCCGGTGAACTTTTGTATTGGGAAAGTCATCTCCGGTGAACTTTTGTATGGGAAAAGTCATCTCCGGTGAACTTTTGTATTGGGAAAGTCATCTCCGGTGAACTTTTGTATGGGAAAAGTCATCTCCGGTGAACTTTTGTATTGGGAAAGTCATCTCCGGTGAACTTTTGTATTGGGAAAGTCATCTCCGGTGAACTTTTGTATGGGAAAAGTCATCTCCGGTGAACTTTTGTATTGGGAAAGTCATCTCCGGTGAACTTTTGTATGGGAAAAGTCATCTCCGGTGAACTTTTGTATTGGGAAAGTCATCTCCGGTAAACTTTTGTATGGGAAAAGTCATCTCCGGTGAAGTTTTGTATTGGGAAAGTCATGCCCGGTGAACTATTGTATTGGGAAAGTCATCTCCGGTGAACTTTTGTATTGGGAAAGTCATGCCCGGTGAACTTTTGTATTGGGAAAGTCATGCCCGGTGAACTTTTGTATTGGGAAAGTCATCTCCGGTGAACTTTTGTATTGGGAAAGTCATGCCCGGTGAACTTTTGTATTGGGAAAGTCATCTCCGGTGAACTTTTGTATTGGGAAAGTCATCTCCGGTGAACTTTTATATTGGAAAAGTCATGCCCGGTGAACTTTTGTATTGGGAAAGTCATGCCCGGTGAACTATTGTATTGGGAAAGTCTTGCCCGGTGAACTTTTGTATTGGGAAAGTCATGCCCGGTGAACTTTTGTATTGGGAAAGTCATCCCCGGTGAACTTTTGTATGGGAAAAGTCATCTCCGGTGAACTTTTGTATTGGGAAAGTCATCTCCGGTGAACTTTTGTATGGGAAAAATCATCTCCGGTGAACTTTTGTATTGGGGAAAGTCATGCCCGGTGAACTTTTGTATTGGGAAAGTCATCTCCGGTGAACTTTTGTATGGGAAAAGTCATCTCCGGTGAACTTTTGTATTGGGAAAGTCATCTCCGGTGAACTTTTGTATTGGGAAAGTCATCTCCGGTGAACTTTTGTATGGGAAAAGTCATCTCCGGTGAACTTTTGTATTGGGAAAGTCATCTCCGGTGAACTTTTGTATGGGAAAAGTCATCTCCGGTGAACTTTTGTATTGGGAAAGTCATCTCCGGTGAACTTTTGTATTGGGAAAGTCATCTCCGGTGAACTTTTGTATGGGAAAAGTCATCTCCGGTGAACTTTTGTATTGGGAAAGTCATGCCCGGTGAACTTTTGTATGGGAAAAGTCATCTCCGGTGAACTTTTGTATTGGGAAAGTCATCTCCGGTGAACTTTTGTATTGGGAAAAGTCATCTCCGGTGAACTTTTGTATTGGGAAAGTCATCTCCGGTGAACTTTTGTATTGGGAAAGTCATCTCCAGTGAACTTTTGTATGGGAAAAGTCATCTCCGGTGAACTTTTGTATGGGAAAAGTCATCTCCGGTGAACTTTTGTATTGGGAAAGTCATCTCCGGTGAACTTTTGTATGGGAAAAGTCATCTCCGGTGAACTTTTGTATTGGGAAAGTCATCTCGGGTGAACTTTTGTATTGGGAAAGTCATCTCCGGTGAACTATTGTATTGGGAAAGTCATCTCCGGTGAACTTTTGTATGGGAAAAGTCATCTCCGGTGAACTTTTGTATTGGGAAAGTCATCTCCGGTGAACTTTTGTATGGGAAAAGTCATCTCCGGTGAACTTTTGTATTGGGAAAGTCATCTCCGGTGAACTTTTGTATTGGGAAAGTCATATCCGGTGAACTTTTGTATGGGAAAAGTCATCTCCGGTGAACTTTTGTATTGGGAAAGTCATCTCCGGTGAACTTTTGTATTGGGAAAGTCATGCCCGGTGAACTTTTGTATGGGAAAAGTCATCTCCGGTGAACTTTTGTATTGGAAAAGTCATGCCCGGTGAACTTTTATATTGGGAAAGTCATCTCCGGTGAACTTTTGTATTGGGAAAGTCATCTCCGGTGAACTTTTGTATGGGAAAAGTCTTCTCCGGTGAACTTTTGTATTGGGAAAGTCATCTCCGGTGAACTTTTGTATTGGGAAAGTCATGCCCGGTGAACTTTTGTATTGGGAAAGTCATCTCCGGTGAACTTTTGTATTGGGAAAGTCATCTCCGGTGAACTTTTGTATGGGAAAAGTCATCTCCGGTGAACTTTTGTATTGGGAAAGTCATCTCCGGTGAACTTTTGTATTGGGAAAGTCATCTCCGGTGAACTTTTGTATTGGAAAAGTCATCTCCGGTGAACTTTTGTATTGGGAAAGTCATCTCCGGTGAACTATTGTATTGGGAAAGTCATGCCCGGTGAACTTTTGTATTGGGAAAGTCATCTCCGGTGAACTTTTATATTGGAAAAGTCATGCCCGGTGAACTTTTGTATTGGGAAAGTCATGCCCGGTGAACTATTGTATTGGGAAAGTCATGCCCGGTGAACTTTTGTATTGGGAAAGTCATGCCCGGTGAACTTTTGTATTGGGAAAGTCATCTCCGGTGAACTTTTGTATTGGGAAAGTCATGCCCGGTAAACTTTTGTATTGGGAAAGTCATGCCCGGGGAACTTTTGTATTGGGAAAGTCATGCCCGGTGAACTTTTGTATGGGAAAGTCATCTCCGGTGAACTTTTGTATTGGGAAAGTCATCTCCGGTGAACTTTTGTATTGGGCAAGTCATCTCCGGTGAACTTTTGTATGGGAAAAGTCATCTCCGGTGAACTTTTGTATGGGAAAAGTCATCCCCGGTGAACTTTTGTATTGGGAAAGTCATGCCCGGTGAACTTTTGTATTGGGAAAGTCATCTCCGGTGAACTTTTGTATGGGAAAAGTCATCTCCGGTGAACTTTTGTATGGGAAAAGTCATCTCCGGTGAACTTTTGTATGGGAAAAGTCATCTCCGGTGAACTTTTATATTGGGAAAGTCATCTCCGGTGAACTTTTGTATGGGAAAAGTCATCTCCGGTGAACTTTTGTATTGGGAAAGTCATCTCCGGTGAACTTTTGTATGGGAAAAGTCATCTCCGGTGAACTTTTGTATTGGGAAAGTCATGCCCGGTGAACTTTTGTATTGGGAAAGTCATGCCCGGTGAACTTTTGTATTGGGAAAGTCATGTCCGGTGAACTTTTGTATTGGGAAAGTCGTGCCCGGTGAACTTTTGTATTGGGAAAGTCATGCCCGGTGAACTTTTGTATTGGGAAAGTCATGCCCGGTGAACTTTTGTATTGGGAAAGTCATCTCCGGTGAACTTTTGTATTGGGAAAGTCATCTCCGGTGAACTTTTGTATGGGAAAAGTCATCTCCGGTGAACTTTTGTATTGGGAAAGTCATCTCCGGTGAACTTTTGTATTGGGAAAGTCATCTCCGGTGAACTTTTGTATGGGAAAAGTCATCTCCGGTGAACTTTTGTATTGGGAAAGTCATCTCCGGTGAACTTTTGTATGGGAAAAGTCATCTCCGGTGAACTTTTGTATTGGGAAAGTCATCTCCGGTGAACTTTTGTATTGGGAAAGTCATGCCCGGTGAACTTTTGTATGGGAAAAGTCATCTCCGGTGAACTTTTGTATTGGGAAAGTCATCTCCGGTGAACTTTTGTATTGGGAAAGTCATCTCCGGTGAACTTTTGTATTGGGAAAGTCATCTCCGGTGAACTTTTGTATGGGAAAATTCGTCTCCGGTGAACTTTTGTATTGGGAAAGTCATCTCCGGTGAACTTTTGTATTGGGAAAGTCATCTCCGGTGAACTTTTGTATGGGAAAAGTCATCTCCGGTGAACTTTTGTATTGGGAAAGTCATCTCCGGTGAACTTTTGTATTGGGAAAGTCATCTCCGGTGAACTTTTGTATGGGAAAAATCATCTCCGGTGAACTTTTGTATTGGGGAAAGTCATGCCCGGTGAACTTTTGTATTGGGAAAGTCATCTCCGGTGAACTTTTGTATGGGAAAAGTCATCTCCGGTGAACTTTTGTATTGGGAAAGTCATCTCCGGTGAACTTTTGTATTGGGAAAGTCATCTCCGGTGAACTTTTGTATGGGAAAAGTCATCTCCGGTGAACTTTTGTATTGGGAAAGTCATCTCCGGTGAACTTTTGTATGGGAAAAGTCATCTCCGGTGAACTTTTGTATTGGGAAAGTCATCTCCGGTGAACTTTTGTATTGGGAAAGTCATCTCCGGTGAACTTTTGTATGGGAAAAGTCATCTCCGGTGAACTTTTGTATTGGGAAAGTCATGCCCGGTGAACTTTTGTATGGGAAAAGTCATCTCCGGTGAACTTTTGTATTGGGAAAGTCATCTCCGGTGAACTTTTGTATTGGGAAAAGTCATCTCCGGTGAACTTTTGTATTGGGAAAGTCATCTCCGGTGAACTTTTGTATTGGGAAAGTCATCTCCAGTGAACTTTTGTATGGGAAAAGTCATCTCCGGTGAACTTTTGTATGGGAAAAGTCATCTCCGGTGAACTTTTGTATTGGGAAAGTCATCTCCGGTGAACTTTTGTATGGGAAAAGTCATCTCCGGTGAACTTTTGTATTGGGAAAGTCATCTCGGGTGAACTTTTGTATTGGGAAAGTCATCTCCGGTGAACTATTGTATTGGGAAAGTCATCTCCGGTGAACTTTTGTATGGGAAAAGTCATCTCCGGTGAACTTTTGTATTGGGAAAGTCATCTCCGGTGAACTTTTGTATGGGAAAAGTCATCTCCGGTGAACTTTTGTATTGGGAAAGTCATCTCCGGTGAACTTTTGTATTGGGAAAGTCATATCCGGTGAACTTTTGTATGGGAAAAGTCATCTCCGGTGAACTTTTGTATTGGGAAAGTCATCTCCGGTGAACTTTTGTATTGGGAAAGTCATGCCCGGTGAACTTTTGTATGGGAAAAGTCATCTCCGGTGAACTTTTGTATTGGAAAAGTCATGCCCGGTGAACTTTTATATTGGGAAAGTCATCTCCGGTGAACTTTTGTATTGGGAAAGTCATCTCCGGTGAACTTTTGTATGGGAAAAGTCTTCTCCGGTGAACTTTTGTATTGGGAAAGTCATCTCCGGTGAACTTTTGTATTGGGAAAGTCATGCCCGGTGAACTTTTGTATTGGGAAAGTCATCTCCGGTGAACTTTTGTATTGGGAAAGTCATCTCCGGTGAACTTTTGTATGGGAAAAGTCATCTCCGGTGAACTTTTGTATTGGGAAAGTCATCTCCGGTGAACTTTTGTATTGGGAAAGTCATCTCCGGTGAACTTTTGTATTGGAAAAGTCATCTCCGGTGAACTTTTGTATTGGGAAAGTCATCTCCGGTGAACTATTGTATTGGGAAAGTCATGCCCGGTGAACTTTTGTATTGGGAAAGTCATCTCCGGTGAACTTTTATATTGGAAAAGTCATGCCCGGTGAACTTTTGTATTGGGAAAGTCATGCCCGGTGAACTATTGTATTGGGAAAGTCATGCCCGGTGAACTTTTGTATTGGGAAAGTCATGCCCGGTGAACTTTTGTATTGGGAAAGTCATCTCCGGTGAACTTTTGTATTGGGAAAGTCATGCCCGGTAAACTTTTGTATTGGGAAAGTCATGCCCGGTGAACTTTTGTATTGGGAAAGTCATGCCCGGTGAACTTTTGTATGGGAAAGTCATCTCCGGTGAACTTTTGTATTGGGAAAGTCATCTCCGGTGAACTTTTGTATTGGGAAAGTCATCTCCGGTGAACTTTTGTATGGGAAAAGTCATCTCCGGTGAACTTTTGTATGGGAAAAGTCATCCCCGGTGAACTTTTGTATTGGGAAAGTCATGCCCGGTGAACTTTTGTATTGGGAAAGTCATCTCCGGTGAACTTTTGTATGGGAAAAGTCATCTCCGGTGAACTTTTGTATGGGAAAAGTCATCTCCGGTGAACTTTTGTATGGGAAAAGTCATCTCCGGTGAACTTTTATATTGGGAAAGTCATCTCCGGTGAACTTTTGTATGGGAAAAGTCATCTCCGGTGAACTTTTGTATTGGGAAAGTCATCTCCGGTGAACTTTTGTATGGGAAAAGTCATCTCCGGTGAACTTTTGTATTGGGAAAGTCATGCCCGGTGAACTTTTGTATTGGGAAAGTCATGCCCGGTGAACTTTTGTATTGGGAAAGTCATGTCCGGTGAACTTTTGTATTGGGAAAGTCGTGCCCGGTGAACTTTTGTATTGGGAAAGTCATGCCCGGTGAACTTTTGTATTGGGAAAGTCATGCCCGGTGAACTTTTGTATTGGGAAAGTCATCTCCGGTGAACTTTTGTATTGGGAAAGTCATCTCCGGTGAACTTTTGTATGGGAAAAGTCATCTCCGGTGAACTTTTGTATTGGGAAAGTCATCTCCGGTGAACTTTTGTATTGGGAAAGTCATCTCCGGTGAACTTTTGTATGGGAAAAGTCATCTCCGGTGAACTTTTGTATTGGGAAAGTCATCTCCGGTGAACTTTTGTATGGGAAAAGTCATCTCCGGTGAACTTTTGTATTGGGAAAGTCATCTCCGGTGAACTTTTGTATTGGGAAAGTCATGCCCGGTGAACTTTTGTATGGGAAAAGTCATCTCCGGTGAACTTTTGTATTGGGAAAGTCATCTCCGGTGAACTTTTGTATTGGGAAAGTCATCTCCGGTGAACTTTTGTATTGGGAAAGTCATCTCCGGTGAACTTTTGTATGGGAAAAGTCGTCTCCGGTGAACTTTTGTATTGGGAAAGTCATCTCCGGTGAACTTTTGTATTGGGAAAGTCATCTCCGGTGAACTTTTGTATGGGAAAAGTCATCTCCGGTGAACTTTTGTATTGGGAAAGTCATCTCCGGTGAACTTTTGTATTGGGAAAGTCATCTCCGGTGAACTTTTGTATGGGAAAAGTCATCTCCGGTGAACTTTTGTATTGGGAAAGTCATGCCCGGTGAACTTTTATATTGGGAAAGTCATCTCCGGTGAACTTTTGTATTGGGAAAGTCATCTCCGGTGAACTTTTGTATGGAAGAAGTCATCTACGGTGAACTTTTGTATTGGGAAAGTCATCTCCGGTGAACTTTTGTATGGGAAAAGTCATCTCCGGTGAACTTTTGTATTGGGAAAGTCATCTCCGGTGAACTTTTATATTGGAAAAGTCATCTCCGGTGAACTTTTGTATTGGGAAAGTCATCTCCGGTGAACTTTTGTATTGGGAAAGTCATCTCCGGTGAACTTTTGTATGGGAAAAGTCATCTCCGGTGAACTTTTGTATTGGGAAAGTCGTGCCCGGTGAACTTTTGTATTGGGAAAGTCATGCCCGGTGAACTTTTGTATGGGAAAAGTCATCTCCGGTGAACTTTTGTATTGGGAAAGTCATCTCCGGTGAACTTTTGTATGGGAAAAGTCATCTCCGGTGAACTTTTGTATTGGGAAAGTCATCTCCGGTGAACTTTTGTATTGGGAAAAGTCATCTCCGGTGAACTTTTGTATTGGGAAAGTCATCTCCGGTGAACTTTTGTATTGGGAAAGTCATCTCCGGTGAACTTTTGTATTGGGAAAGTCATCTCCGGTGAACTTTTGTATGGGAAAAGTCATCTCCGGTGAACTTTTGTATTGGGAAAGTCATCTCCGGTGAACTTTTGTATGGGAAAAGTCATCTCCGGTGAACTTTTGTATTGGGAAAGTCATCTCCGGTGAACTTTTGTATTGGGAAAGTCATCTCCGGTGAACTTTTGTATGGGAAAAGTCATCTCCGGTGAACTTTTGTATTGGGAAAGTCATCTCCGGTGAACTTTTGTATTGGGAAAGTCATGCCCGGTGAACTTTTGTATGGGAAAAGTCATCTCCGGTGAACTTTTGTATTGGGAAAGTCATGCCCGGTGAACTTTTGTATTGGGAAAGTCATCTCCGGTGAACTTTGGTATTGGGAAAGTCATCTCCGGTGAACTTTTGTATGGGAAAAGTCATCTCCGGTGAACTTTTGTATTGGGAAAGTCATCTCCGGTGAACTTTTGTATTGGGAAAAGTCATCTCCGGTGAACTTTTGTATTGGGAAAGTCATCTCCGGTGAACTTTTGTATTGGGAAAGTCATCTCCGGTGAACTTTTGTATGGGAAAAGTCATCTCCGGTGAACTTTTGTATTGGGAAAGTCATGCCCGGTGAACTTTTATATTGGGAAAGTCATCTGCGGTGAACTTTTGTATTGGGAAAGTCATCTCCGGTGAACTTTTGTATGGGAAAAGTCATCTCCGGTGAACTTTTGTATTGGGAAAGTCATCTCCGGTGAACTTTTGTATGGGAAAAGTCATCTCCGGTGAACTTTTGTATTGGGAAAGTCATCTCCGGTGAACTTTTGTATGGGAAAAGTCATCTCCGGTGAACTTTTGTATTGGGAAAGTCATCTCCGGTGAACTTTTGTATTGGGAAAGTCATGCCCGGTGAACTTTTGTATTGGGAAAGTCATCTCCGGTGAACTTTTGTATGGGAAAAGTCATCTCCGGTGAACTTTTGTATTGGGAAAGTCATCTCCGGTGAACTTTTGTATGGGAAAAGTCACCTCCGGTGAACTTTTGTATGGGAAAAGTCATCTCCGGTGAACTTTTATATTGGAAAAGTCATCTCCGGTGAACTTTTGTATTGGGAAAGTCATCTCCGGTGAACTTTTGTATTGGGAAAGTCATCTCCGGTGAACTTTTGTATGGGAAAAGTCATCTCCGGTGAACTTTTGTATTGGGAAAGTCGTGCCCGGTGAACTTTTGTATTGGGAAAGTCATGCCCGGTGAACTTTTGTATGGGAAAAGTCATCTCCGGTGAACTTTTGTATTGGGAAAGTCATCTCCGGTGAACTTTTGTATGGGAAAAGTCATCTCCGGTGAACTTTTCTATTGGGAAAGTCATCTCCGGTGAACTTTTGTATTGGGAAAAGTCATCTCCGGTGAACTTTTGTATTGGGAAAGTCATCTCCGGTGAACTTTTGTATTGGGAAAGTCATCTCCGGTGAACTTTTGTATTGGGAAAGTCATCTCCGGTGAACTTTTGTATGGGAAAAGTCATCTCCGGTGAACTTTTGTATTGGGAAAGTCATCTCCGGTGAACTTTTGTATGGGAAAAGTCATCTCCGGTGAACTGTTGTATTGGGAAAGTCATCTCCGGTGAACTTTTGTATTGGGAAAGTTATCTCCGGTGAACTTTTGTATGGGAAAAGTCATCTCCGGTGAACTTTTGTATTGGGAAAGTCATCTCCGGTGAACTTTTGTATTGGGAAAGTCATGCCCGGTGAACTTTTGTATGGGAAAAGTCATCTCCGGTGAACTTTTGTATTGGGAAAGTCATGCCCGGTGAACTTTTGTATTGGGAAAGTCATCTCCGGTGAACTTTTGTATTGGGAAAGTCATCTCCGGTGAACTTTTGTATGGGAAAAGTCATCTCCGGTGAACTTTTGTATTGGGAAAGTCATCTCCGGTGAACTTTTGTATTGGGAAAAGTCATCTCCGGTGAACTTTTGTATTGGGAAAGTCATCTCCGGTGAACTTTTGTATTGGGAAAGTCATCTCCGGTGAACTTTTGTATGGGAAAAGTCATCTCCGGTGAACTTTTGTATTGGGAAAGTCATGCCCGGTGAACTTTTATATTGGGAAAGTCATCTGCGGTGAACTTTTGTATTGGGAAAGTCATCTCCGGTGAACTTTTGTATGGGAAAAGTCATCTCCGGTGAACTTTTGTATTGGGAAAGTCATCTCCGGTGAACTTTTGTATGGGAAAAGTCATCTCCGGTGAACTTTTGTATGGGAAAAGTCATCTCCGGTGAACTTTTGTATTGGGAAAGTCATCTCCGGTGAACTTTTGTATTGGGAAAGTCATCTCCGGTGAACTTTTGTATGGGAAAAGTCATCTCCGGTGAACTTTTGTATTGGGAAAGTCATCTCCGGTGAACTTTTGTATTGGGAAAGTCATGCCCGGTGAACTTTTGTATTGGGAAAGTCATGCCCGGTGAACTTTTGTATTGGAAAAGTCATCTCCGGTGAACTTTTGTATTGGGAAAGTCATCTCCGGTGAACTTTTGTATTGGGAAAGTCATCTCCGGTGAACTTTTGTATGGGAAAGTCATCTCCGGTGAACTTTTGTATTAGGAAAATCATCTCCGGTGAACTTTTGTGTTGGGAAAGTCATCTCCGGTGAACTTTTGTATGGGAAAAGTCATCTCCGGTGAACTTTTGTATTGGGAAAGTCATCTCCGGTGAACTTTTGTATGGGAAAAGTCATCTCCGGTGAACTTTTGTATTGGGAAAGTCATCTCCGGTGAACTTTTGTATGGGAAAAGTCATCTCCGGTGAACTTTTGTATTGGGAAAGTCATCTCCGGTGAACTTTTGTATTGGGAAAGTCATGCCCGGTGAACTTTTGTATTGGGAAAGTCATGCCCGGTGAACTTTTGTATTGGGAAAGTCATGCCCGGTGAACTTTTGTATGGGAAAAGTCATCTCCGGTGAACTTTTGTATGGGAAAAGTCATCTCCGGTGAACTTTTGTATTGGGAAAGTCATCTCCGGTGAACTTTTGTATGGGAAATTGTTTGGAGCTCTTAGAAGAAATAAAAAATCAATATGGTCCGTAATTATCTAAATTTCTTATCATTTAATGTGAGGTCACTTATTGAAGTGAGCCGAAGGATTGAATTATCGAGTATTTTAAATTTAAACAAAATCGATTTCGCTTTCATACAAGAAACTCATCTAAGAGATGCTCATAGAGTTAGATTGGAAAATTTTACATTCGTAAGGGACTACAGTTCCCAAGGCGTTGCCATTGCCGTAAGGAAATCTTACAACTTTAAAAGAGTTTATATTTCAAATTTTCATTTCCTTGGAGTGTTTATTAGCACAACTATCTTTCTAAATGGGATTGAACAAGAAATATTAATTGGTTCTCTATATATTCCGTGCAATGCTGATCGCATACAATACGCTGAAAGCTTATCAGCTATTCATCAGGTTTCTCAAAATTACTACGGAATAATAATGGGTGGTGATTTTAATTCGAAACATATGTCGTGGGGTGACACTTTGAACAATGTCAATGGAAATTTGTTATATACATGGTTACAACAATCATCTGTAGACTTAACACGAATTTCGGATACACTTCCTTCTTTTCCAAATGGGGCATCCTTTCTTGATCACTTCATAGTAAGTACCAAATTAGTTGATCCAATATCTCCAAATTTTCAAATAAGTAGTTTACCAACATTTTCAGACCATTTTCCTCTTAAATTGCATTTAAAAATAGATTCACTATCAATATTACTAAACTCCCCAAGGTGTTACACTTCTTACAAAAACACAAACTGGGATAATTTCAGGCATGATACAACAAATTCTTTACTATTAGATTTTCCGGATTCAGAAATAAATCTTTCTAACTCGGAAATTAATGTTTATATCGATAAATTTACAGAAGTGATAAATACCACACAGTCAAGGCATTCAGAAAATGTAAACTTCAACAAAATATTTATTGTTTCGGATTCAATTAAAAATCTTTTTAAGTTAAAATCTACTTGGCAAAGGAATTTGAAAAGAATCTTCAGTCGATTTCGAGATAGATCAGATCCAAATTACCGTATTTTATCAAAACAAATTCAGTTATTAAATGTTATTATAATACGACAAATTGAAATTGAACAGGCCAGACTATTTTCTGAATTGGATATACAATATTATTGGATATAAGAAAAGAGTAACTATAAATAAACTATCTGAAAATAATGTTTTGATAAATGATGACTCGGTTGCGTGTGAACGATTAAAACAATATTTCGGCAATATATACAATCATGTAGGTCTGAATGGAGATATGCAAGGAATGGAAATTGTTGTCCATAATGCTATATCTATTGATACAAATATGTTGATGTTTGATAACATTGAATCTTCTCTTAATCATATGAATAATACAAGACTAACAACAATGGACGAAATAATAAACATTAGCAAACAACTTAACAACAAAAAATCTTTTGGACTTGATAAAATATCAAACTTTATAATTAAGAAACTCCCTGCAAAAGCCTTCGAATACCTAACAATAATTTTTAATAACTGTTTAAATAACTGTTACTTTCCTGAAAAATGGAAGATTTCTAAAATTATTCCTGTTTTAAAAAAACCAAACAACTCAGAAATTAACAATTTAAGACCAATATCTATGCTTTCTAATTTGGGAAAATTCTTTGAGCGAGTTATTCGTTCTAAAATGGATTATGGATTATGCTACTTATATTCCAGATCTTCAGTTTGGCTTTAAATCAGGCCACTCTACCACAGATGCGTTGCTAAAATTTCACAATGACATAGTATGTAATTTGAGAGAACGAAAGTGTACAGTTGCAATATCACTAGATGTTGAAAAAGCCTTTGATCACGCATCCCATTTAGGAATTCTGTATAAATTGGTTCAACTACATTTTGATCCGTTTATTATTAAATTATTCCACAGTTTTTTCACAAATAGAAAGTTTTGTGTAGACTATCATCAGTTGGTATCAGAGCTGGGAGACGTTAATTGTGGTGTACCCCAGGGATCCATTTTATCTCCACACTTATATAATATATTTATGCATGATTTTCCACATATTGATACAAATTCTTGTGGGCTGCTTTATGCTGATGATTCTTTATTATATGCTCATGATGAATCTCCACATATGGCATTGGAAAAAGTAAAACATCATTTGGAATTAGTATCACAATTTTACGATCACTGGGGTATCAAGGTTAATCCATCCAAGACTGAAGCTATATGTATAAGGAACGCTTCGGGGAAATGCAAAAATTCGTAGTTCCAGAAAGTAAAAATTTAAAGTTAATATTTAATGGCACAGAGATTCCTATAACAACCACAATGAAATATTTAGGAATAACTTTTAATCCTCTTTTGAAATTTAACAAACATGCAAGGCAGGTTTTACAGAAAGCATATCACATTTTAGGGTCATTCTCTAAGATTTTGGTGAATAAAGATCTTCCAGTGAGAACTAAAATACTGCTCTATAAAACCAGCATAAGACCAGTATTCTGGTGTGCATTTCCGATATGGTTCAATATATCCCCCACAGTTCTTGGTGAGATGGAAATATTAGAACGAAAAGTTCTAAGACATTGTATTGGCAAGTATTACGAGTCAAGTTGTAAGCGTTACTCCAATAGGGTAATATATGGCGAGTCCAGAATTACACCAATTGGATTACACGTTTGTGATTTGATATCAAAATTTGTGCAACGTGTAAGGGACCATGGCAACATATTCGTGTCAGAAATTTATATTAATGAAATGTCATATAGTTGGCGGAATATTAATTACTTATCTCCTATTGGTTAGA
Organism: Musca autumnalis; assembly: GCF_047663935.1. Taxonomy (NCBI): domain Eukaryota; kingdom Metazoa; phylum Arthropoda; class Insecta; order Diptera; family Muscidae; genus Musca; species Musca autumnalis. The sequence continues at coordinate 51,036 of NW_027411776.1, forward strand.
TTAACGAAGTCCCACCGAATTTTGATATTCACGCCAATATTCGGTGTTCATTTTATGAGAAAGCTGTATCTGGTACGCACAGGGGGTGAATTCAGGTTTATCAGCTGTTCTTTTTTACTTTTATCTATATATTTTTTTTAAATTAGTTTATAAGTTTAACTGAGTTATTAACACTCCACACAAATGTATTCCCGGGAGCAAGGAAGTCTAAATTTTACACGCCCAAATTGTTGTTGTTTTTCTTATATATATGTAAAAGCATGGTGCTGAACACAAACAAATATTGTAAATTTTGATCATACATTACAATCTTAAGTACATCTAGATATTACAAAAACTCTGTACAATTTTATATCGATTATTTAAAAGGCTCAATAAATTTAATCTTAATCTTATCTTGTATGGGAAAAGTCATCTCCGGTGAACTTTTGTATTGGGAAAGTCATCTCCGGTGAACTTTTGTATTGGGAAAGTCATCTCCGGTGAACTTTTGTATTGGGAAAGTCATCTCCGGTGAACTTTTGTATGGGAAAAGTCATCTCCGGTGAACTTTTGTATTGGGAAAGTCATCTCCGGTGAACTTTTGTATGGGAAAAGTCATCTCCGGTGAACTTTTGTATTGGGAAAGTCATCTCCGGTGAACTTTTGTATTGGGAAAGTCATCTCCGGTGAACTTTTGTATGGGAAAAGTCATCTCCGGTGAACTTTTGTATGGCAAAAGTCATCTCCGGTGAACTTTTGTATTGAGAAAGTCATCTCCGGTGAACTTTTGTATGGGAAAAGTCATCTCCGGTGAACTTTTGTATTGGGAAAGTCATCTCCGGTGAACTTTTGTATGGGAAAAGTCATCTCCGGTGAACTTTTGTATTGGGAAAGTCATCTCCGGTGAACTTTTGTGTTGGGAAAGTCATCTCCGGTGAACTTTTGTATGGGAAAAGTCATCTCCGGTGAACTTTTGTATTGGGAAAGTCATCTCCGGTGAACTTTTGTATGGGAAAAGTCATCTCCGGTGAACTTTTGTATTGGGAAAGTCATCTCCGGTGAACTTTTGTATGGGAAAAGTCATCTCCGGTGAACTTTTGTATTGGGAAAGTCATCTCCGGTGAACTTTTGTATTGGGAAAGTCATGCCCGGTGAACTTTTGTATTGGGAAAGTCATGCCCGGTGAACTTTTGTATTGGGAAAGTCATGCCCGGTGAACTTTTGTATGGGAAAAGTCATCTCCGGTGAACTTTTGTATGGGAAAAGTCATCTCCGGTGAACTTTTGTATTGGGAAAGTCATCTCCGGTGAACTTTTGTATGGGAAATTGTTTGGAGCTCTTAGAAGAAATAAAAAATCAATATGGTCCGTAATTATCTAAATTTCTTATCATTTAATGTGAGGTCACTTATTGAAGTGAGCCGAAGGATTGAATTATCGAGTATTTTAAATTTAAACAAAATCGATTTCGCTTTCATACAAGAAACTCATCTAAGAGATGCTCATAGAGTTAGATTGGAAAATTTTACATTCGTAAGGGACTACATTTCCCAAGGCGTTGCCATTGCCGTAAGGAAATCTTACAACTTTAAAAGAGTTTATATTTCAAATTTTCATTTCCTTGGAGTGTTTATTAGCACAACTATCTTTCTAAATGGGATTGAACAAGAAATATTAATTGGTTCTCTATATATTCCGTGCAATGCTGATCGCATACAATACGCTGAAAGCTTATCAGCTATTCATCAGGTTTCTCAAAATTACTACGGAATAATAATGGGTGGTGATTTTAATTCGAAACATATGTCGTGGGGTGACACTTTGAACAATGTCAATGGAAATTTGTTATATACATGGTTACAACAATCATCTGTAGACTTAACACGAATTTCGGATACACTTCCTTCTTTTCCAAATGGGGCATCCTTTCTTGATCACTTCATAGTAAGTACCAAATTAGTTGATCCAATATCTCCAAATTTTCAAATAAGTAGTTTACCAACATTTTCAGACCATTTTCCTCTTAAATTGCATTTAAAAATAGATTCACTATCAATATTACTAAACTCCCCAAGGTGTTACACTTCTTACAAAAACACAAACTGGGATAATTTCAGGCATGATACAACAAATTCTTTACTATTAGATTTTCCGGATTCAGAAATAAATCTTTCTAACTCGGAAATTAATGTTTATATCGATAAATTTACAGAAGTGATAAATACCACACAGTCAAGGCATTCAGAAAATGTAAACTTCAACAAAAAATTTATTGTTTCGGATTCAATTAAAAATCTTTTTAAGTTAAAATCTACTTGGCAAAGGAATTTGAAAAGAATCTTCAGTCGATTTCGAGATAGATCAGATCCAAATTACCGTATTTTATCAAAACAAATTCAGTTATTAAATGTTATTATAATACGACAAATTGAAATTGAACAGGCCAGACTATTTTCTGAATTGGATATACAATATTATTGGATATAAGAAAAGAGTAACTATAAATAAACTATCTGAAAATAATGTTTTGATAAATGATGACTCGGTTGCGTGTGAACGATTAAAACAATATTTCGGCAATATATACAATCATGTAGGTCTGAATGGAGATATGCAAGGAATGGAAATTGTTGTCCATAATGCTATATCTATTGATACAAATATGTTGATGTTTGATAACATTGAATCTTCTCTTAATCATATGAATAATACAAGACTAACAACAATGGACGAAATAATAAACATTAGCAAACAACTTAACAACAAAAAATCTTTTGGACTTGATAAAATATCAAACTTTATAATTAAGAAACTCCCTGCAAAAGCCTTCGAATACCTAACAATAATTTTTAATAACTGTTTAAATAACTGTTACTTTCCTGAAAAATGGAAGATTTCTAAAATTATTCCTGTTTTAAAAAAACCAAACAACTCAGAAATTAACAATTTAAGACCAATATCTATGCTTTCTAATTTGGGAAAATTCTTTGAGCGAGTTATTCGTTCTAAAATGGATTATGGATTATGCTACTTATATTCCAGATCATCAGTTTGGCTTTAAATCAGGCCACTCTACCACAGATGCGTTGCTAAAATTTCACAATGACATAGTATGTAATTTGAGAGAACGAAAGTGTACAGTTGCAATATCACTAGATGTTGAAAAAGCCTTTGATCACGCATCCCATTTAGGAATTCTGTATAAATTGGTTCAACTACATTTTGATCCGTTTATTATTAAATTATTCCACAGTTTTTTCACAAATAGAAAGTTTTGTGTAGACTATCATCAGTTGGTATCAGAGCTGGGAGACGTTAATTGTGGTGTACCCCAGGGATCCATTTTATCTCCACACTTATATAATATATTTATGCATGATTTTCCACATATTGATACAAATTCTTGTGGGCTGCTTTATGCTGATGATTCTTTATTATATGCTCATGATGAATCTCCACATATGGCATTGGAAAAAGTAAAACATCATTTGGAATTAGTATCACAATTTTACGATCACTGGGGTATCAAGGTTAATCCATCCAAGACTGAAGCTATATGTATAAGGAACGCTTCGGGGAAATGCAAAAATTCGTAGTTCCAGAAAGTAAAAATTTAAAGTTAATATTTAATGGCACAGAGATTCCTATAACAACCACAATGAAATATTTAGGAATAACTTTTAATCCTCTTTTGAAATTTAACAAACATGCAAGGCAGGTTTTACAGAAAGCATATCACATTTTAGGGTCATTCTCTAAGATTTTGGTGAATAAAGATCTTCCAGTGAGAACTAAAATACTGCTCTATAAAACCAGCATAAGACCAGTATTCTTGTGTGCATTTCCGATATGGTTCAATATATCCCCCACAGTTCTTGGTGAGATGGAAATATTAGAACGAAAAGTTCTAAGACATTGTATTGGCAAGTATTACGAGTCAAGTTGTAAGCGTTACTCCAATAGGGTAATATATGGCGAGTCCAGAATTACACCAATTGGATTACACGTTTGTGATTTGATATCAAAATTTGTGCAACGTGTAAGGGACCATGGCAACATATTCGTGTCAGAAATTTATATTAATGAAATGTCATATAGTTGGCGGAATATTAATTACTTATCTCCTATTGGTTAGATTAACGAAGTCCCACCGAATTTTGATATTCACGCCAATATTCGGTGTTCATTTTATGAGAAAGCTGTATCTGGTACGCACAGGGGGTGAATTCAGGTTTATCAGCTGTTCTTTTTTACTTTTATTTATATATTTTTTTTAAATTAGTTTATAAGTTTAACTGAGTTATTAACACTCCACACAAATGTATTCCCGGGAGCAAGGAAGTCTAAATTTTACACGCCCAAATTGTTGTTGTTTTTCTTATATATATGTAAAAGCATGGTGCTGAACACAAACAAATATTGTAAATTTTGATCATACATTACAATCTTAAGTACATCTAGATATTACAAAAACTCTGTACAATTTTATATCGATTATTTAAAAGGCTCAATAAATTTAATCTTAATCTTATCTTGTATGGGAAAAGTCATCTCCGGTGAACTTTTGTATTGGGAAAGTCATCTCCGGTGAACTTTTGTATTGGGAAAGTCATCTCCGGTGAACTTTTGTATTGGGAAAGTCATCTCCGGTGAACTTTTGTATGGGAAAAGTCATCTCCGGTGAACTTTTGTATTGGGAAAGTCATCTCCGGTGAACTTTTGTATGGGAAAAGTCATCTCCGGTGAACTTTTGTATTGGGAAAGTCATCTCCGGTGAACTTTTGTATTGGGAAAGTCATCTCCGGTGAACTTTTGTATGGGAAAAGTCATCTCCGGTGAACTTTTGTATGGCAAAAGTCATCTCCGGTGAACTTTTGTATTGAGAAAGTCATCTCCGGTGAACTTTTGTATGGGAAAAGTCATCTCCGGTGAACTTTTGTATTGGGAAAGTCATCTCCGGTGAACTTTTGTATGGGAAAAGTCATCTCCGGTGAACTTTTGTATTGGGAAAGTCATCTCCGGTGAACTTTTGTATGGGAAAAGTCATCTCCGGTGAACTTTTGTATTGGGAAAGTCATCTCCGGTGAACTTTTGTATTGGAAAAGTCATCTCCGGTGAACTTTTGTATTGGGAAAGTCATGCCCGGTGAACTTTTGTATTGGGAAAGTCATGCCCGGTGAACTTTTGTATTGGGAAAGTCATGCCCGGTGAACTTTTGTATTGGAAAAGTCATCTCCGGTGAACTTTTGTATTGGGAAAGTCATCTCCGGTGAACTTTTGTATGGGAAAAGTCATTTCCGGTGAACTTTTGTATTGGGAAAGTCATCTCCGGTGAACTCTTGTATTGGGAAAGTCATCTCCGGTGAACTTTTGTATGGGAAAAGTCATCTCCGGTGAACTTTTGTATTGGGAAAGTCATCTCCGGTGAACTTTTGTATGGGAAATTGTTTGGAGCTCTTAGAAGAAATAAAAAATCAATATGGTCCGTAATTATCTAAATTTCTTATCATTTAATGTGAGGTCACTTATTGAAGTGAGCCGAAGGATTGAATTATCGAGTATTTTAAATTTAAACAAAATCGATTTCGCTTTCATACAAGAAACTCATCTAAGAGATGCTCATAGAGTTAGATTGGAAAATTTTACATTCGTAAGGGACTACAGTTCCCAAGGCGTTGCCATTGCCGTAAGGAAATCTTACAACTTTAAAAGAGTTTATATTTCAAATTTTCATTTCCCTGGAGTGTTTATTAGCACAACTATCTTTCTAAATGGGATTGAACAAGAAATATTAATTGGTTCTCTATATATTCCGTGCAATGCTGATCGCATACAATACGCTGAAAGCTTATCAGCTATTCATCAGGTTTCTCAAAATTACTACGGAATAATAATGGGTGGTGATTTTAATTCGAAACATATGTCGTGGGGTGACACTTTGAACAATGTCAATGGAAATTTGTTATATACATGGTTACAACAATCATCTGTAGACTTAACACGAATTTCGGATACACTTCCTTCTTTTCCAAATGGGGCATCCTTTCTTGATCACTTCATAGTAAGTACCAAATTAGTTGATCCAATATCTCCAAATTTTCAAATAAGTAGTTTACCAACATTTTCAGACCATTTTCCTCTTAAATTGCATTTAAAAATAGATTCACTATCAATATTACTAAACTCCCCAAGGTGTTACACTTCTTACAAAAACACAAACTGGGATAATTTCAGGCATGATACAACAAATTCTTTACTATTAGATTTTCCGGATTCAGAAATAAATCTTTCTAACTCGGAAATTAATGTTTATATCGATAAATTTACAGAAGTGATAAATACCACACAGTCAAGGCATTCAGAAAATGTAAACTTCAACAAAAAATTTATTGTTTCGGATTCAATTAAAAATCTTTTTAAGTTAAAATCTACTTGGCAAAGGAATTTGAAAAGAATCTTCAATCGATTTCGAGATAGATCAGATCCAAATTACCGTATTTTATCAAAACAAATTCAGTTATTAAATGTTATTATAATACGACAAATTGAAATTGAACAGGCCAGACTATTTTCTGAATTGGATATACAATATTATTGGATATAAGAAAAGAGTAACTATAAATAAACTATCTGAAAATAATGTTTTGATAAATGATGACTCGGTTGCGTGTGAACGATTAAAACAATCTCATCTCCGGTGAACTTTTGTATTGGGAAAGTCATCTCCGGTGAACTTTTGTATGGGAAAAGTCATCTCCGGTGAACTTTTGTATTGGGAAAGTCATCTCCGGTGAACTTTTGTATGGGAAAAGTCATCTCCGGTGAACTTTTGTATGGGAAAAGTCATCTCCGGTGAACTTTTGTATTGGGAAAGTCATCTCCGGTGAACTTTTGTATGGGAAAGTCATCTCCGGTGAACTTTTGTATTGGGAAAGTCATCTCCGGTGAACTTTTGTATGGGAAAAGTCATCTCCGGTGAACTTTTGTATTGGGAAAGTCATCTCCGGTGAACTTTTGTATGGGAAAAGTCATCTCCGGTGAACTTTTGTATTGGGAAAGTCATCTCCGGTGAACTTTTGTATGGGAAAAGTCATCTCCGGTGAACTTTTGTATTGGGAAAGTTATCTCCGGTGAACTTTTGTATTGGGAAAGTCATGCCCGGTGAACTTTTGTATTGGGAAAGTCATGCCCGGTGAACTTTTGTATTGGGAAAGTCATGCCCGGTGAACTTTTGTATGGGAAAAGTCATCTCCGGTGAACTTTTGTATGGGAAAAGTCATCTCCGGTGAACTTTTGTATTGGGAAAGTCATCTCCGGTGAACTTTTGTATTGGGAAAGTCATCTCCGGTGAACTTTTGTATGGGAAAAGTCATCTCCGGTGAACTTTTGTATTGGGAAAGTCATCTCCGGTGAACTTTTGTATTGGGAAAGTCATCTCCGGTGAACTTTTGTATTGGGAAAGTCATGCCCGGTGAACTTTTGTTTTGGAAAAGTCATGCCCGGTGAACTTTTGTATTGGGAAAGTCATCTCCGGTGAACTTTTGTATGGGAAAAGTCATCTCCGGTGAACTTTTGTATTGGGAAAGTCATCTCCGGTGAACTTTTGTATTGGGAAAGTCATGCCCGGTGAACTTTTGTATTGGGAAAGTCATCTCCGGTGAACTTTTGTATTGGGAAAGTCATCTCCGGTGAACTTTTGTATGGGAAAAGTCATTTCCGGTGAACTTTTGTATTGGGAAAGTCATCTCCGGTGAACTCTTGTATTGGGAAAGTCATCTCCGGTGAACTTTTGTATGGGAAAAGTTATCTCCGGTGAACTTTTGTATTGGGAAAGTCATCTCCGGTGAACTTTTGTATGGGAAAAGTCATCTCCGGTGAACTTTTGTATTGGGAAAGTCATCTCCGGTGAACTTTTGTATTGGGAAAGTCATCTCCGGTGAACTTTTGTATGGGAAAAGTCATCTCCGGTGAACTTTTGTATGGGAAAAGTCATCTCCGGTGAACTTTTATATTGGGAAAGTCATCTCCGGTGAACTTTTGTATTGGGAAAGTCATCTCCGGTGAACTTTTGTATGGGAAAAGTCATCTCCGGTGAACTTTTGTATGGGAAAAGTCATCTCCGGTGAACTTTTGTATTGGGAAAGTCATCTCCGGTGAACTTTTGTATGGGAAAAGTCATCTCCGGTGAACTTTTGTATTGGGAAAAGTCATCTCCGGTGAACTTTTGTATTGGGAAAGTCATCCCCGGTGAACTTTTGTATGGGAAAAGTCATCTCCGGTGAACTTTTGTATTGGGAAAGTCATCTCCGGTGAACTTTTGTATTGGGAAAGTCATGCCCGGTGAACTTTTATATTGGGAAAGTCATCTCCGGTGAACTTTTGTATTGGGAAAGTCATCTCCGGTGAACTTTTGTATGGGAAAAGTCATCTCCGGTGAACTTTTGTATTGGGAAAGTCATCTCCGGTGAACTTTTGTATGGGAAAAGTCATCTCCGGTGAACTTTTGTATTGGGAAAGTCATCTCCGGTGAACTTTTGTACTGGGAAAGTCATCTCCGGTGAACTTTTGTATGGGAAAAGTCATCTCCGGTGAACTTTTGTATTGGGAAAGTCATCTCCGGTGAACTTTTGTATGGGAAAAGTCATCTCCGGTGAACTTTTGTATTGGGAAAGTCATCTCCGGTGAACTTTTGTATTGGGAAAGTCATCTCCGGTGAACTTTTATATTGGGAAAGTCATCTCCGGTGAACTTTTGTATTGGGAAAGTCATCTCCGGTGAACTTTTGTATTGGGAAAGTCATGCCCGGTGAACTTTTATATTGGGAAAGTCATGGCCGGTGAACTTTTGTATTGGGAAAGTCATGCCCGGTGAACTTTTGTATTGGGAAAGTCATCTCCGGTGAACTTTTGCATGGGAAAAGTCATCTCCGGTGAACTTTTGTATTGGGAAAGGTCATCTCCGGTGAACTTTTGTATTGGGAAAGTCATCTCCGGTGAACTTTTGTATGGGAAAAGTCATCTCCGGTGAACTTTTGTATTGGGAAAGTCATGCCCGGTGAACTTTTATATTGGGAAAGTCATCTCCGGTGAACTTTTGTATGGGAAAAGTCATCTCCGGTGAACTTTTGTATTGGGAAAGTCGTGCCCGGTGAACTTTTGTATTGGGAAAGTCATGCCCGGTGAACTTTTATATTGGGAAAGTCATCTCCGGTGAACTTTTGTATTGGGAAAGTCATCTCCGGTGAACTTTTGTATTGGGAAAGTCGTGCCCGGTGAACTTTTGTATTGGGAAAGTCATCTCCGGTGAACCTTTGTATGGGAAAAGTCATCTCCGGTGAACTTTTGTATTGGGAAAGTCATCTCCGGTGAACTTTTGTATGGGAAAAATCATCTCCGGTGAACTTTTGTATGGGAAAAGTCATCTCCGGTGAACTTTTGTATTGGGAAAGTCATCTCCGGTGAACTTTTGTATTGGGAAAGTCATCTCCGGTGAACTTTTGTATTGGGAAAGTCATCTCCGGTGAACTTTTGTATGGGAAAAGTCATCTCCGGTGAACTTATGTATTGGGAAAGTCATCTCCGGTGAACTTTTGTATGGGAAAAGTCATCTCCGGTGAACTTTTGTATTGGGAAAGTCATCTCCGGTGAACTTTTGTATGGGAAAAGTCATCTCCGGTGAACTTTTGTATTGGGAAAGTCATCTCCGGTGAACTTTTGTATGGGAAAAGTCATCTCCGGTGAACTTTTTTATTGGGAAAGTCATCTCCGGTGAACTTTTGTATTGGGAAAGTCATCTCCGGTGAACTTTTGTATGGGAAAAGTCATCTCCGGTGAACTTTTGTATTGGGAAAGTCATCTCCGGTGAACTTTTGTATTGGGAAAGTCATCTCCGGTGAACTTTTGTATTGGGAAAGTCATCTCCGGTGAACTTTTGTATGGGAAAAGTCATCTCCGGTGAACTTTTGTATTGGGAAAGTCATCTCCGGTGAACTTTTGTATTGGGAAAGTCATCTCCGGTGAACTTTTGTATGGGAAAAGTCATCTCCGGTGAACTTTTGTATTGGGAAAGTCATGCCCGGTGAACTTTTATATTGGGAAAGTCATCTCCGGTGAACTTTTGTATGGGAAAAGTCATCTCCGGTGAACTTTTGTATTGGGAAAGTCATCTCCGGTGAACTTTTGTATGGGAAAAGTCATCTCCGGTGAACTTTTGTATGGGAAAGTCATCTCCGGTGAACTTTTGTATTGGGAAAGTCATGCCCGGTGAACTTTTGTATTGGGAAAGTCATGCCCGGTGAACTTTTGTATTGGGAAAGTCATCTCCGGTGAACTTTTGTATTGGGAAAGTCATGCCCGGTGAACTTTTGTATGGGAAAAGTCATCTCCGGTGAACTTTTGTATTGGGAAAGTCATCTCCGGTGAACTTTTGTATGGGAAAAGTCATCTCCGGTGAACTTTTGTATTGGGAAAGTCATCTCCGGTGAACTTTTGTATGGGAAAAGTCATCTCCCGTGAACTTTTATATTGGAAAAGTCATGCCCGGTGAACTTTTGTATTGGGAAAGTCATCTCCGGTGAACTTTTGTATTGGGAAAGTCATCTCCGGTGAACTTTTGTATTGGAAAAGTCGTCTCCGGTGAACTTTTGTATGGGAAAAGTCATCTCCGGTGAACTTTTGTATTGGGAAAGTCATGCCCGGTGAACTTTTGTATTGGGAAAGTCATCTCCGGTGAACTTTTGTATTGGGAAAATCATCTCCGGTGAACTTTTATATTGGAAAAGTCATGCCCGGTGAACTTTTGTATTGGGAAAGTCATGCCCGGTGAACTATTGTATTGGGAAAGTCATGCCCGGTGAACTTTTGTATTGGGAAAGTCATGCCCGGTGAACTTTTGTATTGGGAAAGTCATCTCCGGTGAACTTTTGTATTGGGAAAGTCGTGCCCGGTGAACTTTTGTATTGGGAAAGTCATGCCCGGTGAACTTTTGTATGGGAAAAGTCATGCCCGGTGAACTTTTGTATTGGGAAAGTCATCTCCGGTGAACTTTTGTATTGGGAAAGTCATCTCCGGTGAACTTTTGTATGGGAAAAGTCATGCCCGGTGAACTTTTGTATTGGGAAAGTCATCTCCGGTGAACTTTTGTATTGGGAAAGTCATCTCCGGTGAACTTTTGTATTGGAAAAGTCATCTCCGGTGAACTTTTGTATGGGAAAAGTCATCTCCGGTGAACTTTTGTATTGGGAAAGTCATGCCCGGTGAACTTTTGTATTGGGAAAGTCATCTCCGGTGAACTTTTGTATTGGGAAAATCATCTCCGGTGAACTTTTATATTGGAAAAGTCATGCCCGGTGAACTTTTGTATTGGGAAAGTCATGCCCGGTGAACTATTGTATTGGGAAAGTCATGCCCGGTGAACTTTTGTATTGGGAAAGTCATGCCCGGTGAACTTTTGTATTGGGAAAGTCATCTCCGGTGAACTTTTGTATTGGGAAAGTCGTGCCCGGTGAACTTTTGTATTGGGAAAGTCATGCCCGTCGAACTTTTGTATGGGAAAAGTCATGCCCGGTGAACTTTTGTATTGGGAAAGTCATCTCCGGTGAACTTTTGTATTGGGAAAGTCATCTCCGGTGAACTTTTGTATGGGAAAAGTCATCTCCGGTGAACTTTTGTATTGGGAAAGTCATGCCCGGTGAACTTTTGTATTGGGAAAGTCATGCCCGGTGAACTTTTGTATGGGAAAAGTCATCTCCGGTGAACTTTTGTATTGGGAAAGTCATCTCCGGTGAACTTTTGTATTGGGAAAGTCATCTCCGGTGAACTTTTGTATGGGAAAAGTCATCTCCGGTGAACTTTTGTATTGGGAAAGTCATCTCCGGTGAACTTTTGTATTGGGAAAGTCATCTCCGGTGAACTTTTGTATGGGAAAAGTCATCTCCGGTGAACTTTTGTATTGGGAAAGTCATGCCCGGTGAACTTTTATATTGGGAAAGTCATGCCCGGTGAACTTTTGTATTGGGAAAGTCATGCCCGGTGAACTTTTGTATTGGGAAAGTCATCTCCGGTGAACTTTTGTATTGGGAAAGTCATCTCCGGTGAACTTTTGTATTGGGAAAGTCATCTCCGGTGAACTTTTGTATGGGAAAAGTCATCTCCGGTGAACTTTTGTATTGGGAAAGTCATCTCCGGTGAACTTTTGTATTGGGAAAGTCATCTCCGGTGAACTTTTGTATGGGAAAAGTCATCTCCGGTGAACTTTTGTATTGGGAAAGTCATCTCCGGTGAACTTTTGTATGGGAAAAGTCATCTCCGGTGAACTTTTGTATTGGGAAAGTCATCTCCGGTGAACTTTTGTATTGGGAAAGTCATGCCCGGTGAACTTTTGTATTGGGAAAGTCATGCCCGGTGAACTTTTGTATTGGGAAAGTCATCTCCGGTGAACTTTTGTATTGGGAAAGTCATCTCCGGTGAACTTTTGTATTGGGAAAGTCATCTCCGGTGAACTTTTGTATGGGAAAAGTCATCTCCGGTGAACTTTTGTATTGGGAAAGTCATCTCCGGTGAACTTTTGTATGGGAAAAGTCATCTCCGGTGAACTTTTGTATTGGGAAAGTCATGCTCGGTGAACTTTTGTATTGGGAAAGTCATCTCCGGTGAACTTTTGTATGGGAAAAGTCATTTCCGGTGAACTTTTGTATTGGGAAAGTCATCTCCGGTGAACTTTTGTATGGGAAAAGTCATCTCCGGTGAACTTTTGTATTGGGAAAGTCATCTCCGGTGAACTTTTGTATGGGAAAAGTCATCTCCGGTGAACTTTTGTATTGGGAAAGTCATGCTCGGTGAACTTTTGTATTAGGAAAGTCATTTCCGGTGAACTTTTGTATTGGGAAAGTCATCTCCGGTGAACTTTTGTATTGGGAAAGTCATGCTCGGTGAACTTTTGTATTGGGAAAGTCATCTCCGGTGAACTTTTGTATTGGGAAAGTCATCTCCGGTGAACTTTTGTATTGGGAAAGTCATCTCCGGTGAACTTTTGTATTGGGAAAGTCATCTCCGGTGAACTTTTGTATGGGAAAAGTCATCTCCGGTGAACTTTTGTATTGGGAAAGTCATCTCCGGTGAACTTTTGTATTGGGAAAGTCATGCCCGGTGAACTTTTGTATGGGAAAAGTCATCTCAGGTGAACTTTTGTATTGGGAAAGTCATCTCCGGTGAACTTTTGTATGGGAAAAATCATCTCCGGTGAACTTTTGTATTGGGAAAGTCATGCCCGGTGAACTTTTGTATTGGGAAAGTCATCTCCGGTGAACTTTTGTATGGGAAAAGTCATCTCCGGTGAACTTTTATATTGGAAAAGTCATGCCCGGTGAACTTTTGTATTGGGAAAGTCATCTCCGGTGAACTTTTGTATTGGGAAAGTCATGCCCGGTGAACTTTTGTATTGGGAAAGTCATGCCCGGTGAACTATTGTATTGGGAAAGTCATGCCCGGTGAACTTTTGTATTGGGAAAGTCATCTCCGGTGAACTTTTATATTGGAAAAGTCATGCCCGGTGAACTTTTGTATTGGGAAAGTCATCTCCGGTGAACTTTTGTATTGGGAAAGTCATGCCCGGTGAACTTTTGTATTGGGAAAGTCATGCCCGGTGAACTTTTGTATTGGGAAAGTCATCTCCGGTGAACTTTTGTATTGGGAAAGTCATGCCCGGTGAACTTTTGTATTGGGAAAGTCATCTCCGGTGAACTTTTGTATTGGGAAAGTCATCTCCGGTGAACTTTTGTATGGGAAAAGTCATCTCCGGTGAACTTTTGTATTGGGAAAGTCATGCCCGGCGAACTTTTGTATTGGGAAAGTCATGCCCGGTGAACTTTTGTATTGGGAAAGTCATCTCCGGTGAACTTTTGTATTGGGAAAGTCATCTCCGGTGAACTTTTATATTGGAAAAGTCATGCCTGGTGAACTTTTGTATTGGGAAAGTCATGCCCGGTGAACTATTGTATTGGGAAAGTCATGCCCGGTGAACTTTTGTATTGGGAAAGTCATCTCCGGTGAAATTTTATATTGGAAAAGTCATGCCCGGTGAACTTTTGTATTGGGAAAGTCATCTCCGGTGAACTTTTGTATGGGAAAAGTCATCTCCGGTGAACTTTTGTATTGGGAAAGTCATCTCCGGTGAACTTTTGTATGGGAAAAGTCATCTCCGGTGAACTTTTGTATTGGGAAAGTCATCTCCGGTGAACTTTTGTATGGGAAAAGTCATCTCCGGTGAACTTTTGTATTGGGAAAGTCATCTCCGGTGAACTTTTGTATTGGGAAAGTCATGCCCGGTGAACTTTTATATTGGGAAAGTCATCTCCGGTGAACTTTTGTATGGGAAAAGTCATCTCCGGTGAACTTTTGTATTGGGAAAGTCATCTCCGGTGAACTTTTGTATTGGGAAAGTCATGCCCGGTGAACTTTTGTATTGGGAAAGTCATCTCCGGTGAACTTTTGTATGGGAAAAGTCATCTCCGGTGAACTTTTGTATTGGGAAAGTCATCTCCGGTGAACTTTTGTATTGGGAAAGTCATCTCCGGTGAACTTTTGTATGGGAAAAGTCATCTCCGGTGAACTTTTGTATTGGGAAAGTCATCTCCGGTGAACTTTTGTATTGGGAAAGTCATCTCCGGTGAACTTTTGTATGGGAAAAGTCATCTCCGGTGAACTTTTGTATTGGGAAAGTCATCTCCGGTGAACTTTTGTATTGGGAAAGTCATGCCCGGTGAACTTTTGTATTGGGAAAGTCATCTCCGGTGAACTTTTGTATGGGAAAAGTCATCTCCGGTGAACTTTTGTATGGGAAAAGTCATCTCCGGTGAACTTTTGTATTGGGAAAGTCATCTCCGGTGAACTTTTGTATTGGGAAAGTCATGCCCGGTGAACTTTTGTATTGGGAAAGTCATGCCCGGTGAACTTTTGTATTGGGAAAGTCATCTCCGGTGAACTTTTGTATGGGAAAAGTCATCTCCGGTGAACTTTTGTATTGGGAAAGTCATCTCCGGTGAACTTTTGTATGGGAAAAGTCATCTCCGGTGAACTTTTGTATTGGGAAAGTCATGCCCGGTGAACTTTTGTATTGGGAAAGTCATCTCCGGTGAACTTTTGTATGGGAAAAGTCATCTCCGGTGAACTTTTGTATTGGGAAAGTCATCTCCGGTGAACTTTTGTATGGGAAAAGTCATCTCCGGTGAACGTTTGTATTGGGAAAGTCATCTCCGGTGAACTTTTGTATTGGGAAAGTCATCTCCGGTGAACTTTTGTATTGGGAAAGTCATCTCCGGTGAACTTTTGTATGGGAAAAGTCATCTCCGGTGAACTTTTGTATTGGGAAAGTCATCTCCGGTGAACTTTTGTATGGGAAAAGTCATGCCCGGTGAACTTTTGTATTGGGAAAGTCATCTCCGGTGAACTTTTGTATTGGGAAAGTCATCTCCGGTGAACTTTTGTATGAGAAAAGTCATCTCCGGTGAACTTTTGTATTGGGAAAGTCATCTCCGGTGAACTTTTGTATTGGGAAAGTCATCTCCGGTGAACTTTTGTATTGGGAAAGTCATCTCCGGTGAACTTTTGTATGGGAAAAGTCATCTCCGGTGAACTTTTGTATTGGGAAAGTCATCTCCGGTGAACTTTTGTATGGGAAAAGTCATCTCCGGTGAACTTTTGTATTGGGAAAGTCATGCTCGGTGAACTTTTGTATTGGGAAAGTCATCTCCGGTGAACTTTTGTATGGGAAAAGTCATTTCCGGTGAACTTTTGTATTGGGAAAGTCATCTCCGGTGAACTTTTGTATGGGAAAAGTCATCTCCGGTGAACTTTTGTATTGGGAAAGTCATCTCCGGTGAACTTTTGTATGGGAAAAGTCATCTCCGGTGAACTTTTGTATTGGGAAAGTCATGCTCGGTGAACTTTTGTATTAGGAAAGTCATTTCCGGTGAACTTTTGTATTGGGAAAGTCATCTCCGGTGAACTTTTGTATTGGGAAAGTCATGCTCGGTGAACTTTTGTATTGGGAAAGTCATCTCCGGTGAACTTTTGTATTGGGAAAGTCATCTCCGGTGAACTTTTGTATTGGGAAAGTCATCTCCGGTGAACTTTTGTATTGGGAAAGTCATCTCCGGTGAACTTTTGTATGGGAAAAGTCATCTCCGGTGAACTTTTGTATTGGGAAAGTCATCTCCGGTGAACTTTTGTATTGGGAAAGTCATGCCCGGTGAACTTTTGTATGGGAAAAGTCATCTCAGGTGAACTTTTGTATTGGGAAAGTCATCTCCGGTGAACTTTTGTATGGGAAAAATCATCTCCGGTGAACTTTTGTATTGGGAAAGTCATGCCCGGTGAACTTTTGTATTGGGAAAGTCATCTCCGGTGAACTTTTGTATGGGAAAAGTCATCTCCGGTGAACTTTTATATTGGAAAAGTCATGCCCGGTGAACTTTTGTATTGGGAAAGTCATCTCCGGTGAACTTTTGTATTGGGAAAGTCATGCCCGGTGAACTTTTGTATTGGGAAAGTCATGCCCGGTGAACTATTGTATTGGGAAAGTCATGCCCGGTGAACTTTTGTATTGGGAAAGTCATCTCCGGTGAACTTTTATATTGGAAAAGTCATGCCCGGTGAACTTTTGTATTGGGAAAGTCATCTCCGGTGAACTTTTGTATTGGGAAAGTCATGCCCGGTGAACTTTTGTATTGGGAAAGTCATGCCCGGTGAACTTTTGTATTGGGAAAGTCATCTCCGGTGAACTTTTGTATTGGGAAAGTCATGCCCGGTGAACTTTTGTATTGGGAAAGTCATCTCCGGTGAACTTTTGTATTGGGAAAGTCATCTCCGGTGAACTTTTGTATGGGAAAAGTCATCTCCGGTGAACTTTTGTATTGGGAAAGTCATGCCCGGCGAACTTTTGTATTGGGAAAGTCATGCCCGGTGAACTTTTGTATTGGGAAAGTCATCTCCGGTGAACTTTTGTATTGGGAAAGTCATCTCCGGTGAACTTTTATATTGGAAAAGTCATGCCTGGTGAACTTTTGTATTGGGAAAGTCATGCCCGGTGAACTATTGTATTGGGAAAGTCATGCCCGGTGAACTTTTGTATTGGGAAAGTCATCTCCGGTGAAATTTTATATTGGAAAAGTCATGCCCGGTGAACTTTTGTATTGGGAAAGTCATCTCCGGTGAACTTTTGTATGGGAAAAGTCATCTCCGGTGAACTTTTGTATTGGGAAAGTCATCTCCGGTGAACTTTTGTATGGGAAAAGTCATCTCCGGTGAACTTTTGTATTGGGAAAGTCATCTCCGGTGAACTTTTGTATGGGAAAAGTCATCTCCGGTGAACTTTTGTATTGGGAAAGTCATCTCCGGTGAACTTTTGTATTGGGAAAGTCATGCCCGGTGAACTTTTATATTGGGAAAGTCATCTCCGGTGAACTTTTGTATGGGAAAAGTCATCTCCGGTGAACTTTTGTATTGGGAAAGTCATCTCCGGTGAACTTTTGTATTGGGAAAGTCATGCCCGGTGAACTTTTGTATTGGGAAAGTCATCTCCGGTGAACTTTTGTATGGGAAAAGTCATCTCCGGTGAACTTTTGTATTGGGAAAGTCATCTCCGGTGAACTTTTGTATTGGGAAAGTCATCTCCGGTGAACTTTTGTATGGGAAAAGTCATCTCCGGTGAACTTTTGTATTGGGAAAGTCATCTCCGGTGAACTTTTGTATTGGGAAAGTCATCTCCGGTGAACTTTTGTATGGGAAAAGTCATCTCCGGTGAACTTTTGTATTGGGAAAGTCATCTCCGGTGAACTTTTGTATTGGGAAAGTCATGCCCGGTGAACTTTTGTATTGGGAAAGTCATCTCCGGTGAACTTTTGTATGGGAAAAGTCATCTCCGGTGAACTTTTGTATGGGAAAAGTCATCTCCGGTGAACTTTTGTATTGGGAAAGTCATCTCCGGTGAACTTTTGTATTGGGAAAGTCATGCCCGGTGAACTTTTGTATTGGGAAAGTCATGCCCGGTGAACTTTTGTATTGGGAAAGTCATCTCCGGTGAACTTTTGTATGGGAAAAGTCATCTCCGGTGAACTTTTGTATTGGGAAAGTCATCTCCGGTGAACTTTTGTATGGGAAAAGTCATCTCCGGTGAACTTTTGTATTGGGAAAGTCATGCCCGGTGAACTTTTGTATTGGGAAAGTCATCTCCGGTGAACTTTTGTATGGGAAAAGTCATCTCCGGTGAACTTTTGTATTGGGAAAGTCATCTCCGGTGAACTTTTGTATGGGAAAAGTCATCTCCGGTGAACGTTTGTATTGGGAAAGTCATCTCCGGTGAACTTTTGTATTGGGAAAGTCATCTCCGGTGAACTTTTGTATTGGGAAAGTCATCTCCGGTGAACTTTTGTATGGGAAAAGTCATCTCCGGTGAACTTTTGTATTGGGAAAGTCATCTCCGGTGAACTTTTGTATGGGAAAAGTCATGCCCGGTGAACTTTTGTATTGGGAAAGTCATCTCCGGTGAACTTTTGTATTGGGAAAGTCATCTCCGGTGAACTTTTGTATGAGAAAAGTCATCTCCGGTGAACTTTTGTATTGGGAAAGTCATCTCCGGTGAACTTTTGTATTGGGAAAGTCATGCCCGGTGAACTTTTGTATTGGGAAAGTCATCTCCGGTGAACTTTTGTATTGGGAAAGTCATCTCCGGTGAACTTTTGTATTGGGAAAGTCATGCCCGGTGAACTTTTGTATTGGGAAAGTCATCTCCGGTGAACTTTTGTATTGGGAAAGTCATCTCCGGTGAACTTTTGTATTGGGAAAGTCATCTCCGGTGAACTTTTGTATTGGGAAAGTCATCTCCGGTGAACTATTGTATTGGGAAAGTCATGCCCGGTGAACTTTTGTATTGGGAAAGTCATGCCCGGTGAACTTTTGTATTGGGAAAGTCATGCCCGGTGAACTTTTGTATGGGAAAAGTCATCTCCGGTGAACTTTTGTATGGGAAAAGTCATCTCCGGTGAACTTTTGTATGGGAAAAGTCATCTCCGGTGAACTTTTGTATTGGGAAAGTCATGCCCGGTGAACTTTTGTATTGGGAAAGTCATGCCCGGTGAACTTTTGTATTGGGAAAGTCATGCCCGGTGAACTTTTGTATTGGGAAAGTCGTGCCCGGTGAACTTTTGTATTGGGAAAGTCATGCCCGGTGAACTTTTGTATTGGGAAAGTCATCTCCGGTGAACTTTTGTATTGGGAAAGTCATCTCCGGTGAACTTTTGTATGGGAAAAGTCATCTCCGGTGAACTTTTGTATTGGGAAAGTCATCTCCGGTGAACTTTTGTATGGGAAAAGTCATCTCCGGTGAACTTTTGTATTGGGAAAGTCATCTCCGGTGAACTTTTATATTGGGAAAGTCATGCCCGGTGAACTTTTGTATTGGGAAAGTCATCTCCGGTGAACTTTTGTATTGGGAAAGTCGTGCCCGGTGAACTTTTGTATTGGGAAAGTCATGCCCGGTGAACTTTTATATTGGGAAAGTCATCTCCGGTGAACTTTTGTATTGGGAAAGTCATCTCCGGTGAACTTTTGTATTGGGAAAGTCATGCCCGGTGAACTTTTGTATTGGGAAAGTCATCTCCGGTGAACTTTTGTATTGGGAAAGTCATCTCCGGTGAACTTTTGTATTGGGAAAGTCATCTCCGGTGAACTTTTGTATGGGAAAAGTCATCTCCGGTGAACTTTTGTATTGGGAAAATCATTTCCGGTGAACTTTTGTATTGGGAAAGTCATCTCCGGTGAACTTTTGTATGGGAAAAGTCATCTCCGGTGAACTTTTGTATGGGAAAAGTCATCTCCGGTGAACTTTTGTATTGGGAAAGTCATCTCCGGTGAACTTTTGTATTGGGAAAGTCATCTCCGGTGAACTTTTGTATTGGGAAAGTCATCTCCGGTGAACTTTTGTATTGGGAAAGTCATCTCCGGTGAACTTTTGTATTGGGAAAGTCATGCCCGGTGAACTTTTGTATGGGAAAAGTCATCTCCAGTGAACTTTTGTATTGGGAAAGTCATGCCCGGTGAACTTTTGTATTGGGAAAGTCATCTCCGGTGAACTTTTGTATTGGGAAAGTCATCTCCGGTGAACTTTTGTATGGGAAAAGTCATCTCCGGTGAACTTTTGTATTGGGAAAGTCATCTCCGGTGAACTTTTGTATTGGGAAAGTCATGCCCGGTGAACTTTTGTATTGGGAAAGTCATCTCCAGTGAACTTTTGTATTGGGAAAGTCATCTCCGGTGAATTTTTGTATGGGAAAAGTCATCTCCGGTGAACTTTTGTATTGGGAAAGTCATCTCCGGTGAACTTTTGTATTGGGAAAGTCATCTCCGGTGAACTTTTGTATGGGAAAAGTCATCTCCGGTGAACTTTTGTATTGGGAAAGTCATCTCCGGTGAACTTTTGTATTGGGAAAGTCATCTCCGGTGAACTTTTGTATTGGGAAAGTCATGCCCGGCGAACTTTTGTATTGGTAAAGTCATGCCCGGTGAACTTTTGTATTGGGAAAGTCATCTCCGGTGAACTTTTGTATTGGGAAAGTCATCTCCGGTGAACTTTTATATTGGAAAAGTCATGCCCGGTGAACTTTTGTATTGGGAAAGTCATGCCTGGTGAACTATTGTATTGGGAAAGTCATGCCCGGTGAACTTTTGTATTGGGAAAGTCATCTCCGGTGAACTTTTATATTGGAAAAGTCATGCCCGGTGAACTTTTGTATTGGGAAAGTCATCTCCGGTGAACTTTTGTATGGGAAAAGTCATCTCCGGTGAACTTTTGTATTGGGAAAGTCATATCCGGTGAACTTTTGTATGGGAAAAGTCATCTCCGGTGAACTTTTGTATTGGGAAAGTCATCTCCGGTGAACTTTTGTATGGGAAAGTCATCTCCGGTGAACTTTTGTATTGGGAAAGTCATCTCCGGTGAACTTTTGTATTGGGAAAGTCATGCCCGGTGAACTTTTATATTGGGAAAGTCATCTCCGGTGAACTTTTGTATGGGAAAAGTCATCTCCGGTGAACTTTTGTATTGGGAAAGTCATCTCCGGTGAACTTTTGTATTGGGAAAGTCATGCCCGGTGAACTTTTGTATTGGGAAAGTCATCTCCGGTGAACTTTTGTATGGGAAAAGTCATCTCCGGTGAACTTTTGTATTGGGAAAGTCATCTCCGGTGAACTTTTGTATTGGGAAAGTCATCTCCGGTGAACTTTTGTATGGGAAAAGTCATCTCCGGTGAACTTTTGTATTGGGAAAGTCATCTCCGGTGAACTTTTGTATTGGGAAAGTCATCTCCGGCGAACTTTTGTATGGGAAAAGTCATTTCCGGTGAACTTTTGTATTGGGAAAGTCATCTCCGGTGAACTTTTGTATGGGAAAAGTCATCTCCGGTGAACTTTTGTATTGGGAAAGTCATCTGTGGTGAACTTTTGTATTGGGAAAGTCATGCCCGGTGAACTTTTGTATTGGGAAAGTCATGCCCGGTGAACTTTTGTATTGGGAAAGTCATCTCCGGTGAACTTTTGTATGGGAAAAGTCATCTCCGGTGAACTTTTGTATTGGGAAAGTCATCTCCGGTGAACTTTTGTATGGGAAAAGTCATCTCCGGTGAACTTTTGTATTGGGAAAGTCATCTCCGGTGAACTTTTGTATTGGGAAAGTCATCTCCGGTGAACTTTTGTATGGGAAAAGTCATCTCCGGTGAACTTTTGTATTGGGAAAGTCATGCCCGGTGAACTTTTGTATTGGGAAAGTCATCTCCGGTGAACTTTTGTATTGGGAAAGTCATCTCCGGTGAACTTTTGTATGGGAAAAGTCATCTCCGGTGAACTTTTGCATTGGGAAAGTCATCTCCGGTGAACTTTTGTATGGGAAAAGTCATCTCCGGTGAACTTTTGTATTGGGAAAGTCATCTCCGGTGAACTTTTGTATGGGAAAAGTCATCTCCGGTGAACTTTTGTATTGGGAAAGTCATCTCCGGTGAACTTTTGTATTGGGAAAGTCATCTCCGGTGAACTTTTGTATTGGGAAAGTCATCTCCGGTGAACTTTTGTATGGGAAAAGTCATATCCGGTGAACTTTTGTATTGGGAAAGTCATCTCCGGTGAACTTTTGTATGGGAAAAGTCATGCCCGGTGAACTTTTGTATTGGGAAAGTCATCTCCGGTGAACTTTTGTATTGGGAAAGTCATCTCCGGTGAACTTTTGTATGGGAAAAGTCATCTCCGGTGAACTTTTGTATTGGGAAAGTCATCTCCGGTGAACTTTTGTATTGGGAAAGTCATGCCCGGTGAACTTTTGTATTGGGAAAGTCATCTCCGGTGAACTTTTGTATGGGAAAAGTCATCTCCGGTGAACTTTTGTATTGGGAAAGTCATGCCCGGTGAACTTTTGTATTGGGAAAGTCATCTCCGGTGAACTTTTGTATTGGGAAAGTCATGCCCGGTGAACTTTTGTATTGGGAAAGTCGTGCCCGGTGAACTTTTGTATTAGGAAAGTCATGCCCGGTGAACTTTTGTATTGGGAAAGTCATCTCCGGTGAACTTTTGTATTGGGAAAGTCATCTCCGGTGAACTTTTGTATGGGAAAAGTCATCTCCGGTGAACTTTTGTATGGGAAAAGTCATCTCCGGTGAACTTTTGTATTGGGAAAGTCATGCCCGGTGAACTTTTGTATTGGGAAAGTCATGCCCGGTGAACTTTTGTATTGGGAAAGTCATGCCCGGTGAACTTTTGTATTGGGAAAGTCGTGCCCGGTGAACTTTTGTATTGGGAAAGTCATGCCCGGTGAACTTTTGTATTGGGAAAGTCATCTCCGGTGAACTTTTGTATTGGGAAAGTCATCTCCGGTGAACTTTTGTATGGGAAAAGTCATCTCCGGTGAACTTTTGTATTGGGAAAGCCATGCCCGGTGAACTTTTATATTGCGAAAGTCATGCCCGGTGAACTTTTGTATTGGGAAAGTCATCTCCGGTGAACTTTTGTATTGGGAAAGTCGTGCCCGGTGAACTTTTGTATTGGGAAAGTCATGCCCGGTGAACTTTTATATTGGGAAAGTCATCTCCGGTGAACTTTTGTATTGGGAAAGTCATCTCCGGTGAACTTTTGTATTGGGAAAGTCATGCCCGGTGAACTTTTGTATTGGGAAAGTCATCTCCGGTGAACTTTTGTATTGGGAAAGTCATCTCCGGTGAACTTTTGTATGGGAAAAGTCATCTCCGGTGAACTTTTGTATTGGGAAAGTCATCTCCGGTGAACTTTTGTATTGGGAAAGTCATCTCCGGTGAACTTTTGTATGGGAAAAGTCATCTCCGGTGAACTTTTGTATGGGAAAAGTCATCTCCGGTGAACTTTTGTATTGGGAAAGTCATCTCCGGTGAACTTTTGTATTGGGAAAGTCATCTCCGGTGAACTTTTGTATTGGGAAAGTCATCTCCGGTGAACTTTTGTATTGGGAAAGTCATCTCCGGTGAACTTTTGTATTGGGAAAGTCATGCCCGGTAAACTTTTGTATGGGAAAAGTCATCTCCAGTGAACTTTTGTATTGGGAAAGTCATGCCCGGTGAACTTTTGTATTGGGAAAGTCATCTCCGGTGAACTTTTGTATTGGGAAAGTCATCTCCGGTGAACTTTTGTATGGGAAAAGTCATCTCCGGTGAACTTTTGTATTGGGAAAGTCATCTCCGGTGAACTTTTGTATTGGGAAAATCATCTCCGGTGAACTTTTGTATGGGAAAAGTCATCTCAGGTGAACTTTTGTATTGGGAAAGTCATCTCCGGTGAACTTTTGTATGGGAAAAGTCATCTCCGGTGAACTTTTGTATTGGGAAAGTCATGCCCGGTGAACTTTTGTATTGGGAAAGTCATCTCCGGTGAACTTTTGTATGGGAAAAGTCATCTCCGGTGAACTTTTGTATTGGGAAAGTCATGCCCGGTGAACTTTTGTATTGGGAAAGTCATGCTCGGTGAACTTTTGTATTGGGAAAGTCATCTCCGGTGAACTTTTGTATGGGAAAAGTCATCTCCGGTGAACTTTTGTATTGGGAAAGTCATCTCCGGTGAACTTTTGTTTGTGAAAAGTCATCTCCGGTGAACTTTTGTATTGGGAAAGTCATCTCCGGTGAACTTTTGTATTGGGAAAGTCATCTCCGGTGAACTTTTGTATTGGGAAAGTCATGCCCGGTGAACTTTTGTATTGGGAAAGTCATGCCCGGTGAACTTTTGTATTGGGAAAGTCATGCCCGGTGAACTATTGTATTGGGAAAGTCATCTCCGGTGAACTTTTGTATTGGGAAAGTCATCTCCGGTGAACTTTCGTATGGGAAAAGTCATCTCCGGTGAACTTTTGTATTGGGAAAGTCATCTCCGGTGAACTTTTGTATGGGAAAAGTCATCTCCGGTGAACTTTTGTATGGGAAAAGTCATCTCCGGTGAACTTTTGTATGGGAAAAGTCATCTCCGGTGAACTTTTGTATTGGGAAAGTCATGCTCGGTGAACTTTTGTATTGGGAAAGTCATGCCCGGTCAACTTTTGTATTGGGAAAGTCATGCCCGGTGAACTTTTGTATTGGGAAAGTCATCTCCTGTGAACTTTTGTATGGGAAAAGTCATCTCCGGTGAACTTTTGTATTGGGAAAGTCATCTCCGGTGAACTTTTGTATGGGAAAAGTCATCTCCGTCGAACTTTTGTATTGGGAAAGTCATCTCCGGTGAACTTTTTTATGGGAAAAGTCATCTCCGGTGAACTTTTGTATTGGGAAAGTCATCTCCGGTGAACTTTTGTATTGGGAAAGTCATCTCCGGTGAACTTTTGTATGGGAAAAGTCATCTCCGGTGAACTTTTGTATTGGGAAAGTCGTGCCCGGTGAACTTTTGTATTGGGAAAGTCATCTCCGGTGAACTTTTGTATTGGGAAAGTCATGCCCGGTGAACTTTTGTATTGGGAAAGTCATGCCCGGTGAACTTTTGTTTTGGGAAAGTCATGCCCGGTGAACTTTTGTATTGGGAAAGTCATGCCCGGTGAACTTTTGTATTGGGAAAGTCATGCCCGGTGAACTTTTGTATTGGGAAAGTCATCTCCGGTGAGCTTTTATATTGGAAAAGTCATGCCCGGTGAACTTTTGTATTGGGAAAGTAATGCCCGGTGAACTATTGTATTGGGAAAGTCATGCCCGGTGAACTTTTGTATTGGGAAAGTCATGCCCGGTGAACTTTTGTATTGGGAAAGTCATCTCCGGTGAACTTTTGTATTGGGAAAGTCATCTCCGGTGAACTTTTGTATGGGAAAAGTCATCTCCGGTGAACTTTTGTATTGGGAAAGTCATCTCCGGTGAACTTTTGTATGGGAAAAGTCATCTCCGGTGAACTTTTGTATTGGGAAAGTCATCTCCGGTGAACTTTTGTATTGGGAAAGTCATGCCCGGTGAACTTTTGTATTGGGAAAGTCATCTCCGGTGAACTTTTGTATTGGGAAAGTCATCTCCGGTGAACTTTTGTATGGGAAAAGTCATCTCCGGTGAACTTTTGTATTGGGAAAGTCATCTCCGGTGAACTTTTGTATGGGAAAAGTCATCTCCGGTGAACTTTTGTATTGGGAAAGTCATCTCCGGTGAACTTTTGTATGGGAAAAGACATCTCCTGTGAACTTTTGTATTGGGAAAGTCATCTCCGGTGAACTTTTGTATAGGAAAAGTCATCTCCGGTGAACTTTTGTATTGGGAAAGTCATCTCCGGTGAACTTTTGTATTGGAAAAGTCATGCCCGGTGAACTTTTGTATTGGGAAAGTTATGCCCGGTGAACTTTTGTATTGGGAAAGTCATCTCCGGTGAACTTTTGTATTGGGAAAGTCATCTCCGGTGAACTTTTGTATTGGGAAAGTCATCTCCGGTGAACTTTTGTATGGGAAAAGTCATCTCCGGTGAACTTTTGTATTGGGAAAGTCATCTCCGGTGAACTTTTGTATGGGAAAAGTCATCTCCGGTGAACTTTTGTATTGGGAAAGTCATGCCCGGTGAACTTTTGTATTGGGAAAGTCATCTCCGGTGAACTTTTGTATTGGGAAAGTCATCTCCTGTGAACTTTTGTATTGGGAAAGTCATCTCCGGTGAACTTTTGTATTGGGAAAGTCATCTCCGGTGAACTTTTGTATGGGAAAAGTCATCTCCGGTGAACTTTTGCATGGGAAAAGTCATCTCCGGTGAACTTTTGTATGGGAAAAGTCATCTCCGGTGAACTTTTGTATGGGAAAAGTCATCTCCGGTGAACTTTTGTATTGGGAAAGTCATCTCCGGTGAACTTCTGTATTGGGAAAGTCATCTCCGGTGAACTTTTATATTGGGAAAGTCATCTCCGGTGAACTTTTGTATTGGGAAAGTCATCTCCGGTGAACTTTTGTATTGGGAAAGTCATCTCCGGTGAACTTTTGTATGGGAAAAGTCATCTCCGGTGAACTTTTGTATGGGAAAAGTCATCTCCGGTGAACTTTTGTATGGGAAAAGTCATCTCCGGTGAACTTTTGTATTGGGAAAGTCATCTCCGGTGAACTTTTGTATGGGAAAAGTCATCTCCGGTGAACTTTTGTATTGGGAAAGTCATCTCCGGTGAACTTTTGTATGGGAAAAGTCATCTCCGGTGAACTTTTGTATTGGGAAAGTCATCTCCGGTGAACTTTTGTATGGGAAAAGTCATCTCCGGTGAACTTTTGTATTGGGAAAGTCATCTCCGGTGAACTTTTGTATTGGAAAAGTCATGCCCGGTGAAATTTTGTATTGGGAAAGTCATGCCGGTGAACTTTTGTATTGGGAAAGTCATCTCCGGTGAACGTTTGTATTGGGAAAGTCATCTCCGGTGAACTTTTGTATTGGGAAAGTCATCTCCGGTGAACTTTTGTATGGGAAAAGTCATCTCCGGTGAACTTTTGTATTGGGAAAGTCATCTCCGGTGAACTTTTGTATGGGAAAAGTCATCTCCGGTGAACTTTTGTATTGGGAAAGTCATGCCCGGTGAACTTTTGTATTGGGAAAGTCATCTCCGGTGAACTTTTGTATTGGGAAAGTCATCTCCTGTGAACTTTTGTATTAGGAAAGTCATCTCCGGTGAACTTTTGTATTGGGAAAGTCATCTCCGGTGAACTTTTGTATGGGAAAAGTCATCTCCGGTGAACTTTTGTATTGGGAAAGTCATGCCCGGTGAACTTTTGTATGGGAAAAGTCATCTCCGGTGAACTTTTGTATGGGAAAAGTCATCTCCGGTGAACTTTTGTATTGGGAAAGTCATCTCCGGTGAACTTTTGTATGGGAAAAGTCATCTCCGGTGAACTTTTGTATGGGAAAAGTCATCTCCGGTGAACTTTTGTATGGGAAAAGTCATCTCCGGTGAACTTTTGTATGGGAAAAGTCATCTCCGGTGAACTTTTGTATTGGGAAAGTCATCTACGGTGAACTTTTGTATTGGGAAAGTCATCTCCGGTGAACTTTTATATTGGGAAAGTCATCTCCGGTGAACTTTTGTATTGGGAAAGTCATCTCCGGTGAACTTTTGTATTGGGAAAGTCATCTCCGGTGAACTTTTGTATGGGAAAAGTCATCTCCGGTGAACTTTTGTATTGGGAAAGTCATCTCCGGTGAACTTTTGTATGGGAAAAGTCATCTCCGGTGAACTTTTGTATGGGAAAAGTCATCTCCGGTGAACTTTTGTATTGGGAAAGTCATCTCCGGTGAACTTTTGTATTGGGAAAGTCATCTCCGGCGAACTTTTGTATGGGAAAAGTCATCTCCGGTGAACTTTTGTATTGGAAAAGTCATGCCCGGTGAACTTTTGTATTGGGAAAGTCATCTCCGGTGAACTTTTGTATTGGGAAAGTCATCTCCGGTGAACTTTTGTATGGGAAAAGTCATCTCCGGTGAACTTTTGTATTGGGAAAGTCATCTCCGGTGAACTTTTGTATTGGGAAAGTCATCTCCGGTGTACTTTTGTATTGGGAAAGTCATCTCCGGTGAACTTTTGTATTGGGAAAGTCATCTCCGGTGAACTTTTGTATTGGGAAAGTCATCTCCGGTAAACTTTTGTATTGGGAAAGTCATCTCCGGTGAACTTTTGTATGGGAAAAGTCATCTCCGGTGAACTTTTGTATTGGGAAAGTCATCTCCGGTGAACTTTTGTATTGGGAAAGTCATCTCCGGTGAACTTTTGTATGGGAAAAGTCATCTCCGGTGAACTTTTGTATGGGAAAAGTCATCTCCGGTGAACTTTTGCATTGGGAAAGTCATCTCCGGTGAACTTTTGTATTGGGAAAGTCATCTCCGGTGAACTTTTGTATGGGAAAAGTCATCTCCGGTGAACTTTTGTATGGGAAAAGTCATCTCCGGTGAACTTTTGTATGGGAAAAGTCATCTCCGGTGAACTTTTGTATGGGAAAGTCATCTCCGGTGAACTTTTGTATTGGGAAAGTCATGCCCGGTGAACTTTTGTATTGGGAAAGTCATGCCCGGTGAACTTTTGTATTGGGAAAGTAATCTCCGGTGAACTTTTGTATTGGGAAAGTCATGCCCGGTGAACTTTTGTATGGGAAAAGTCATCTCCGGTGAACTTTTGTATTGGGAAAGTCATCTCCGGTGAACTTTTGTATTGGGAAAGTCATCTCCGGTGATTTTTTGTATTGGGAAAGTCATCTCCGGTGAACTTTTGTATTGGGAAAGTCATCTCCGGTGAACTTTTGTATTGGGAAAGTCATCTCCGGTGAACTTTTTTATGGGAAAAGTCATCTCCGGTGAACTTTTATATTGGGAAAGTCATCTCCGGTGAACTTTTGTATTGGGAAAGTCATGCCCGGTGAACTTTTGTATGGGAAAAGTCATCTCCGGTGAACTTTTGTATTGGGAAAGTCATCTCCGGTGAACTTTTGTATGGGAAAAGTCATCCCCGGTGAACTTTTGTATGGGAAAAGTCAACTCCGGTGAACTTTTGTATTGGGAAAGTCATCTCCGGTGAACTTTTGTATTGGGAAAGTCATCTCCGGTGAACTTTTGTATGGGAAAAGTCATCTCCGGTGAACTTTTGTATTGGAAAAGTCATGCCCGGTGAACTTTTGTATTGGGAAAGTCATCTCCGGTGAACTTTTATATTGGGAAAGTCATCTCCGGTGAACTTTTGTATTGGGAAAGTCGTGCCCGGTGAACTTTTGTATGGAAAAAGTCATCTCCGGTAAACTTTTGTATGGGAAAAGTCATCTCCGGTGAACTTTTGTATGGGAAAAGTCATCTCCGGTGAACTTTTGTATTGGGAAAGTCATCTCCGGTGAACTTTTGTATTGGGAAAGTCATCTCCGGTGAACTTTTGTATTGGGAAAGTCATCTCCGGTGAACTTTTGTATGGGAAAAGTCATCTCCGGTGAACTTTTGTATGGGAAAAGTCATGTCCGGTGAACTTTTGTATTGGGAAAGTCATCTCCGGTGAACTTTTGTATTGGGAAAGTCATCTCCGGTGAACTTTTGTATGGGAAAAGTCATCTCCGGTGAACTTTTATATTGGGAAAGTCATCTCCGGTGAACTTTTGTATTGGGAAAGTCATCTCCGGTGAACTTTTGTATTGGGAAAGTCATCTCCGGTGAACTTTTGTATGGGAAAATTCATCTCCGGTGAACTTTTGTATTGGGAAAGTCATCTCCGGTGAACTTTTGTATGGGAAAAGTCATCCCCGGTGAACTTTTGTATGGGAAAAGTCATCTCCGGTGAACTTTTGTATTGGGAAAGTCATCTCCGGTGAACTTTTGTATTGGGAAAGTCATCTCCGGTGAACTTTTGTATGGGAAAAGTCATCTCCGGTGAACTTTTGTATTGGGAAAGTCATGCCCGGTGAACTTTTATATTGGGAAAGTCATCTCCGGTGAACTTTTGTATGGGAAAAGTCATCTCCGGTGAACTTTTGTATTGGGAAAGTCATCTCCGGTGAACTTTTGTATGGGAAAAGTCATCTCCGGTGAACTTTTGTATTGGGAAAGTCATCTCCGGTGAACTTTTGTATTGGGAAAGTCATGCCCGGTGAACTTTTGTATTGGGAAAGTCATCTCCGGTGAACTTTTGTATTGGGAAAGTCATGCCCGGTGAACTTTTGTATTGGGAAAGTCATCTCCGGTGAACTTTTATATTGGGAAAGTCATCTCCGGTGAACTTTTGTATTGGGAAAGTCGTGCCCGGTGAACTTTTGTATTGGGAAAGTCATGCCCGGTGAACTTTTATATTGGGAAAGTCATCTCCGGTGAACTTTTGTATGGGAAAAGTCATTTCCGGTGAACTTTTGTATTGGGAAAGTCATCTCCGGTGAACTTTTGTATTGGGAAAGTCATCTCCGGTGAACTTTTGTATGGGAAAATTCATCTCCGGTGAACTTTTGTATTGGGAAAGTCATCTCCGGTGAACTTTTGTATGGGAAAAGTCATCTCCGGTGAACTTTTGTATGGGAAAGTCATCTCCGGTGAACTTTTGTATGGGAAAAGTCATCTCCGGTGAACTTTTGTATTGGGAAAGTCATCTCCGGTGAACTTTTGTATTGGGAAAATCATCTCCGTTGAACTTTTATATTGGGAAAGTCATCTCCGGTGAACTTTTGTATTGGGAAAGTCATCTCCGGTGAACTTATGTATTGGGAAAGTCATCTCCGGTGAACTTTTGTATGGGAAAAGTCATCTCCGGTGAACTTTTGTATTGGGAAAGTCATCTCCGGTGAATTTTTGTATGGGAAAAGTCATCTCCGGTGAACTTTTGTATGGGAAAAGTCATCTCCGGTGAACTTTTGTATTGGGAAAGTCATCTCCGGTGAACTTTTGTATTGGGAAAGTCATCTCCGGTGAACTTTTGTATTGGGAAAGTCATCTCTGGTGAATTTTTGTATGGGAAAAGTCATCTCCGGTGAACTTTTGTATTGGGAAAGTCATCTCCGGTGAACTTTTGTATGGGAAAAGTCATCTCCGGTGAACTTTTGTATGGGAAAAGTCATCTCCGGTGAACTTTTGTATTGGGAAAGTCATCTCCGGTGAACTTTTGTATTGGGAAAGTCATCTCCGGTGAACTTTTGTATTGGGAAAGTCATCTCCGGTGAACTTTTGTATTGGGAAAGTCATCTCCGGTGAACTTTCGTATTGGGAAAGTCATCTCCGGTGAACTTTTGTATTGGGAAAGTCATCTCCGGTGAACTTTTGTATGGGAAAAGTCATCTCCGGTGAACTTTTGTATTGGGAAAGTCATCTCCGGTGAACTTTTGTATTGGGAAAGTCATCTCCGGTGAACTTTTGTATGGGAAAAGTCATCTCCGGTGAACTTTTGTATTGGGAAAGTCATCTCCGGTGAACTTTTGTATGGGAAAAGTCATCTCCGGTGAACTTTTGTATTGGGAAAGTCATCTCCGGTGAACTTTTGTATGGGAAAAGTCATCTCCGGTGAACTTTTGTATTGGGAAAGTCATCTCCGGTGAACTTTTGTATGGGAAAAGCCATCTCCGGTGAACTTTTGTATTGGGAAAGTCATCTCCGGTGAACTTTTGTATGGGAAAAGTCATCTCCGGTGAACTTTAGTATTGGGAAAGTCATCTCCGGTGAACTTTTGTATGGGAAAAGTCATCTCCGGTGAACTTTTGTATTGGGAAAGTCATCTCCGGTGAACTTTTGTATTGGGAAAGTCATCTCCGGTGAACTTTTGTATTGGGAAAGTCATCTCCGGTGAACTTTTGTATGGGAAAAGTCATCTCCGGTGAACTTTTGTATGGGAAAAGTCATCTCCGGTGAACTTTTGTATGGGAAAAGTCATCTCCGGTGAACTTTTGTATTGGGAAAGTCATCTCCGGTGAACTTTTGTATGGGAAAAGTCATCTCCGGTGAACTTTTGTATTGGGAAAGTCATCTCCGGTGAACTTTTGTATTGGGAAAGTCATCTCCGGTGAACTTTTGTATGGGAAAAGTCATCTCCGGTGAACTTTTGTATTGGGAAAGTCATCTCCGGTGAACTTTTGTATGGGAAAAGTCATCTCCGGTGAACTTTTGTATTGGGAAAGTCATCTCCGGTGAACTTTTGTATGGGAAAGTCATCTCCGGTGAACTTTTGTATTGGGAAAGTCATGCCCGGTGAACTTTTGTATTGGGAAAGTCATGCCCGGTGAACTTTTGTATTGGGAAAGTCATTTTCGGTGAACTTTTGTATTGGGAAAGTCATGCCCGGTGAACTTTTGTATGGGAAAAGTCATCTCCGGTGAACTTTTGTATTGGGAAAGTCATCTCCGGTGAACTTTTGTATTGGGAAAGTCATCTCCGGTGAACTTTTGTATTGGGAAAGTCATCTCCGGTGAACTTTTGTATTGGGAAAGTCATCTCCGGTGAACTTTTGTATTGGGAAAGTCATCTCCGGTGAACTTTTGTATGGGAAAAGTCATCTCCGGTGAACTTTTGTATTGGGAAAGTCATCTCCGGTGAACTTTTGTATTGGGAAAGTCATCTCCGGTGAACTTTTGTATTGGGAAAGTCATCTCCGGTGAACTTTTGTATTGGGAAAGTCATCTCCGGTGAACTTTTGTATTGGGAAAGTCATCTCCGGTGAACTTTTGTATTGGGAAAGTCATGCCCGGTGAACTTTTGTATTGGGAAAGTCATGCCCGGTGAACTTTTGTATTGGGAAAGTCATGCCCGGTGAACTTTTGTATGGGAAAAGTCATCTTCGGTGAACTTTTGTATGGGAAAAGTCATCTCCGGTGAACTTTTGTATGGGAAAAGTCATCTCCGGTGAACTTTTGTATTGGGAAAGTCATCTCCGGTGAACTTTTGTATGGGAAAAGTCATCTCCGGTGAACTTTTGTATTGGGAAAGTCATCTCCGGTGAACTTTTGTATGGGAAAAGTCATCTCCGGTGAACTTTTGTATTGGGAAAGTCATCTCCGGTGAACTTTTGTATGGGAAAAGTCATCTCCGGTGAACTTTTGTATGGGAAAGTCATCTCCGGTGAACTTTTGTATTGGGAAAGTCATGCCCGGTGAACTTTTGTATTGGGAAAGTCATGCCCGGTGAACTTTTGTATTGGGAAAGTCATCTCCGGTGAACTTTTGTATTGGGAAAGTCATGCCCGGTGAACTTTTGTATGGGAAAAGTCATCTCCGGTGAACTTTTGTATTGGGAAAGTCATCTCCAGTGAACTTTTGTATTGGGAAAGTCATCTCCGGTGAACTTTTGTATTGGGAAAGTCATCTCCGGTGAACTTTTGTATTGGGAAAGTCATCTCCGGTGAACTTTTGTATTGGGAAAGTCATCTCCGGTGAACTTTTGTATGGGAAAAGTCATCTCCGGTGAACTTTTGTATTGGGAAAGTCATCTCCGGTGAACTTTTGTATTGGGAAAGTCATCTCCGGTGAACTTTTGTATTGGGAAAGTCATCTCCGGTGAACTTTTGTATGGGAAAAGTCATCTCCGGTGAACTTTTGTATTGGGAAAGTCATCTCCGGTGAACTTTTGTATTGGGAAAGTCATGCCCGGTGAACTTTTGTATGGGAAAAGTCATCTCCGGTGAACTTTTGTATTGGGAAAGTCATCTCCGGTGAACTTTTGTATTGGGAATGTCATCTCCGGTGAACTTTTGTATGGGAAAAGTCATCTCCGGTGAACTTTTGTATTGGGAAAGTCATCTCCGGTGAACTTTTGTATTGGGAAAGTCATCTCCGGTGAACTTTTGTATGGGAAAAGTCATCTCCGGTGAACTTTTGTATGGGAAAAGTCATCTCCGGTGAACTTTTGTATTGGGAAAGTCATCTCCGGTGAACTTTTGTATTGGGAAAGTCATCTCCGGTGAACTTTTGTATGGGAAAAGTCATCTCCGGTGAACTTTTGTATTGGGAAAGTCATCTCCGGTGAACTTTTGTATTGGGAAAGTCATCTCCGGTGAACTTTTATATTGGGAAAGTCATCTCCGGTGAACTTTTTTATTGGGAAAGTCATCTCCGGTGAACTTTTGTATTGGGAAAGTCATCTCCGGTGAACTTTTGTATGGGAAAAGTCATCTCCGGTGAACTTTTGTATTGGGAAAGTCATCTCCGGTGAACTTTTGTATTGGGAAAGTCATCTCCGGTGAACTTTTGTATGGGAAAAGTCATCTCCGGTGAACTTTTGTATGGGAAAAGTCATCTCCGGTGAACTTTTGTATTGGGAAAGTCATCTCCGGTGAACTTTTGTATTGGGAAAGTCATCTCCGGTGAATTTTTGTATTGGGAAAGCCATCTCCGGTGAACTTTTGTATGGGAAAAGTCATCTCCGGTGAACTTTTGTATTGGGAAAGTCATCTCCGGTGAACTTTTGTATGGGAAAAGTCATCTCCGGTGAACTTTTGTATTGGGAAAGTCATGCCCGGTGAACTTTTGTATTGGGAAAGTCATGCCCGGTGAACTTTTGTATTGGGAAAGTCATCTCCGGTGAACTTTTGTATTGGGAAAGTCATGCCCGGTGAACTTTTGTATTGGGAAAGTCATCTCCGGTGAACTTTTATATTGGGAAAGTCATCTCCGGTGAACTTTTGTATTGGGAAAGTCGTGCCCGGTGAACTTTTGTATTGGGAAAGTCATGCCCGGTGAACTTTTATATTGGGAAAATCATCTCCGGTGAACTTTTGTATTGGAAAAGTCATCTCCGGTGAACTTTTGTATGGGAAAAGTCATCTCCGGTGAACTTTTGTATTGGGAAAGTCATCTCCGGTGAACTTTTGTATGGGAAAAATCATCTCCGGTGAACTTTTGTATTGGGAAAGTCATCTCCGGTGAACTTTTGTATTGGGAAAGTCATCTCCGGTGAACTTTTGTATGGGAAAAGTCATCTCCGGTGAACTTTTATATTGGAAAAGTCATGCCCGGTGAACTTTTGTATTGGGAAAGTCATCTCCGGTGAACTTTTGTATTGGGAAAGTCATGCCCGGTGAACTTTTGTATTGGGAAAGTCATGCCCGGTGAACTTTTGTATTGGGAAAGTCATCTCCGGTGAACTTTTGTATTGGGAAAGTCATGCCCGGTGAACTTTTGTATTGGGAAAGTCATCTCCGGTGAACTTTTGTATGGGAAAAGTCATCTCCGGTGAACTTTTGTATTGGGAAAGTCATCTCCGGCGAACTTTTGTATTGGGAAAGTCATCTCCGGTGAACTTTTGTATTGGGAAAGTCATCTCCGGTGAACTTTTGTATTGGGAAAGTCATCTCCGGTGAACTTTTGTATGGGAAAAGTCATCTCCGGTGAACTTTTGTATTGGGAAAGTCATCTCCGGTGAACTTTTGTATGGGAAAAGTCATCTCCGGTGAACTTTTGTATTGGGAAAGTCATCTCCGGTGAACTTTTGTATTGGGAAAGTCATGCCCGGTGAACTTTTGTATTGGGAAAGTCATCTCCGGTGAACTTTTGTATTGGGAAAGTCATGCCCGGTGAACTTTTGTATTGGGAAAGTCATCTCCGGTGAACTTTTATATTGGGAAAGTCATCTCCGGTGAACTTTTGTATTGGGAAAGTCGTGCCCGGTGAACTTTTGTATTGGGAAAGTCATGCCCGGTGAACTTTTATATTGGGAAAGTCATCTCCGGTGAACTTTTGTATGGGAAAAGTCATCTCCGGTGAACTTTTGTATGGGAAAAGTCATCTCCGGTGAACTTTTGTATTGGGAAAGTCATCTCCGGTGAACTTTTGTATTGGGAAAGTCATCTCCGGTGAACTTTTGTATGCGAAAAGTCATCTCCGGTGAACTTTTATATTGGGAAAGTCATCTCCGGTGAACTTTTGTATTGGGAAAGTCATCTCCGGTGAACTTTTGTATTGGGAAAGTCATCTCCGGTGAACTTTTGTATGGGAAAAGTCATCTCCGGTGAACTTTTGTATTGGGAAAGTCATCTCCGGTTAACTTTTGTATGGGAAAAGTCATCTCCGGTGAACTTTTGTATTGGGAAAGTCATCTCCGGTGAACTTTTGTATGGGAAAAGTCATCTCCGGTGAACTTTTGTATTGGGAAAGTCATGCCCGGTGAAATTTTGTATTGGGAAAGTCATGCCCGGTGAACTTTTGTATTGGGAAAATCATCTCCGGTGAACTTTTGTATTGGGAAAGTCATCTCCGGTGAACTTTTGTATTGGGAAAGTCATCTCCGGTGAACTTTTGTATGGGAAAAGTCATCTCCGGTGAACTTTTGTATTGGGAAAGTCATCTCCGGTGAACTTTTGTATTGGGAAAGTCATCTCCGGTGAACTTTTGTACGGGAAAAGTCATCTCCGGTGAACTTTTGTATGGGAAAAGTCATCTCCGGTGAACTTTTGTATTGGGAAAGTCATCTCCGGTGAACTTTTGTATGGGAAAAATCATCTCCGGTGAACTTTTGTATTGGGAAAGTCATGCCCGGTGAACTTTTGTATTGGGAAAGTCATCTCCGGTGAACTTTTGTATGGGAAAAGTCATCTCCGGTGAACTTTTGTATTGGGAAAGTCATCTCCGGTGAACTTTTGTATTGGGAAAGTCATCTCCGGTGAACTTTTGTATTGGGAAAGTCATCTCCGGTGAACTTTTGTATGGTAAAAGTCATCTCCGGTGAACTTTTGTATGGGAAAAGTCATCTCCGGTGAACTTTTATATTGGGAAAGTCATCTCCGGTGAACTTTTGTATTGGGAAAGTCATCTCCGGTGAACTTTTGTATTGGGAAAGTCATCTCCGGTGAACTTTTGTATGGGAAAAGTCATCTCCGGTGAACTTTTGTATTGGGAAAGTCATCTCCGGTGAACTTTTGTATGGGAAAAGTCATCTCCGGTGAACTTTTGTATTGGGAAAGTCATCTCCGGTGAACTTTTGTATTGGGAAAGTCATGCCCGGTGAACTTTTGTATTGGGAAAGTCATCTCCGGTGAACTTTTGTATTGGGAAAGTCATGCCCGGTGAACTTTTGTACTGGGAAAGTCATCTCCGGTGAACTTTTATATTGGGAAAGTCATCTCCGGTGAACTTTTGTATTGGGAAAGTCGTGCCCGGTGAACTTTTGTATTGGGAAAGTCATGCCGGTGAACTTTTATATTGGGAAAGTCATCTCCGGTGAACTTTTGTATGGGAAAAGTCATCTCCGGTGAACTTTTGTATGGGAAAAGTCATCTCCGGTGAACTTTTGTATTGGGAAAGTCATCTCCGGTGAACTTTTGTATGGGAAAAATCATCTCCGGTGAACTTTTGTATTGGGATAGTCATGCCCGGTGAACTTTTGTATTGGGAAAGTCATCTCCGGTGAACTTTTGTATTGGGAAAGTCATCTCCGGTGAACTTTTGTATGGGAAAAGTCATCTCCGGTGAACTTTTGTATTGGGAAAGTCATCTCCGGTGAACTTTTGTATGGGAAAAGTCATCTCCGGTGAACTTTTGTATTGGGAAAGTCATCTCCGGTGAACTTTTGTATTGGGAAAGTCATCTCCGGTGAACTTTTGTATGGGAAAAATCATCTCCGGTGAACTTTTGTATTGGGAAAGTCATCTCCTGTGAACTTTTGTATTGGGAAGGTCATCTCCGGTGAACTTTTGTATTGGGAAAGTCATCTCCGGTGAACTTTTGTATGGGAAAAGTCATCTCCGGTGAACTTTTGTATTGGGAAAGTCATCTCCGGTGAACTTTTGTATTGGGAAAGTCATCTCCGGTGAACTTTTGTATGGGAAAAGTCATCTCCGGTGAACTTTTGTATTGGGAAAGTCATCTCCGGTGAACTTTTGTATGGGAAAAGTCATCTCCGGTGAACTTTTGTATTGGGAAAGTCATCTCCGGTGAACTTTTGTATGGGAAAAGTCATCTCCGGTGAACTTTTGTATTGGGAAAGTCATCTCCGGTGAACTTTTGTATTGGGAAAGTCATCTCCGGTGAACTTTTGTATGGGAAAAATCATCTCCGGTGAACTTTTGTATTGGGAAAGTCATCTCCGGTGAACTTTTGTATTGGGAAAGTCATCTCCGGTGAACTTTTGTATTGGGAAAGTCATCTCCGGTGAACTTTTGTATGGGAAAAGTCATCTCCGGTGAACTTTTGTATTGGGAAAGTCATCTCCGGTGAACTTTTGTATTGGGAAAGTCACCTCCGGTGAACTTTTGTATGGGAAAAGTCATCTCCGGTGAACTTTTGTATTGGGAAAGTCATCTCCGGTGAACTTTTGTATGGGAAAAGTCATCTCCGGTGAACTTTTGTATTGGGAAAGTCATCTCCGGTGAACTTTTGTATGGGAAAAGTCATCTCCGGTGAACTTTTGTATTGGGAAAGTCATCTCCGGTGAACTTTTGTATTGGGAAAGTCATCTCCGGTGAACTTTTGTATGGGAAAAATCATCTCCGGTGAACTTTTGTATGGGA
Source organism: Musca autumnalis (assembly GCF_047663935.1). Lineage (NCBI taxonomy): Eukaryota > Metazoa > Arthropoda > Insecta > Diptera > Muscidae > Musca > Musca autumnalis. The sequence goes on from NW_027411776.1 coordinate 89,438, forward strand.
AAGTCATCTCCGGTGAACTTTTGTATTGGGAAAGTCATGCCCGGTGAACTTTTGTATTGGGAAAGTCATCTCCGGTGAACTTTTGTATGGGAAAAGTCATCTCCGGTGAACTTTTGTATTGGGAAAGTCATCTCCGGTGAACTTTTGTATTGGGAAAGTCATCTCCGGTGAACTTTTGTATTGGGAAAGTCATCTCCGGTGAACTTTTGTATGGGAAAAGTCATCTCCGGTGAACTTTTGTATGGGAAAAGTCATCTCCGGTGAACTTTTATATTGGGAAAGTCATCTCCGGTGAACTTTTGTATTGGGAAAGTCATCTCCGGTGAACTTTTGTATTGGGAAAGTCATCTCCGGTGAACTTTTGTATGGGAAAAGTCATCTCCGGTGAACTTTTGTATTGGGAAAGTCATCTCCGGTGAACTTTTGTATGGGAAAAGTCATCTCCGGTGAACTTTTGTATTGGGAAAGTCATCTCCGGTGAACTTTTGTATTGGGAAAGTCATGCCCGGTGAACTTTTGTATTGGGAAAGTCATCTCCGGTGAACTTTTGTATTGGGAAAGTCATGCCCGGTGAACTTTTGTACTGGGAAAGTCGTGCCCGGTGAACTTTTGTATTGGGAAAGTCATGCCCGGTGAACTTTTATATTGGGAAAGTCATCTCCGGTGAACTTTTGTATGGGAAAAGTCATCTCCGGTGAACTTTTGTATGGGAAAAGTCATCTCCGGTGAACTTTTGTATTGGGAAAGTCATCTCCGGTGAACTTTTGTATGGGAAAAATCATCTCCGGTGAACTTTTGTATTGGGATAGTCATGCCCGGTGAACTTTTGTATTGGGAAAGTCATCTCCGGTGAACTTTTGTATTGGGAAAGTCATCTCCGGTGAACTTTTGTATGGGAAAAGTCATCTCCGGTGAACTTTTGTATTGGGAAAGTCATCTCCGGTGAACTTTTGTATGGGAAAAGTCATCTCCGGTGAACTTTTGTATTGGGAAAGTCATCTCCGGTGAACTTTTGTATTGGGAAAGTCATCTCCGGTGAACTTTTGTATGGGAAAAATCATCTCCGGTGAACTTTTGTATTGGGAAAGTCATCTCCGGTGAACTTTTGTATTGGGAAAGTCATCTCCGGTGAACTTTTGTATTGGGAAAGTCATCTCCGGTGAACTTTTGTATGGGAAAAGTCATCTCCGGTGAACTTTTGTATTGGGAAAGTCATCTCCGGTGAACTTTTGTATTGGGAAAGTCATCTCCGGTGAACTTTTGTATGGGAAAAGTCATCTCCGGTGAACTTTTGTATTGGGAAAGTCATCTCCGGTGAACTTTTGTATGGGAAAAGTCATCTCCGGTGAACTTTTGTATTGGGAAAGTCATCTCCGGTGAACTTTTGTATGGGAAAAGTCATCTCCGGTGAACTTTTGTATTGGGAAAGTCATCTCCGGTGAACTTTTGTATTGGGAAAGTCATCTCCGGTGAACTTTTGTATGGGAAAAATCATCTCCGGTGAACTTTTGTATTGGGAAAGTCATCTCCGGTGAACTTTTGTATTGGGAAAGTCATCTCCGGTGAACTTTTGTATTGGGAAAGTCATCTCCGGTGAACTTTTGTATGGGAAAAGTCATCTCCGGTGAACTTTTGTATGGGAAAAGTCATCTCCGGTGAACTTTTATATTGGGAAAGTCATCTCCGGTGAACTTTTGTATTGGGAAAGTCATCTCCGGTGAACTTTTGTATTGGGAAAGTCATCTCCGGTGAACTTTTGTATGGGAAAAGTCATCTCCGGTGAACTTTTGTATTGGGAAAGTCATCTCCGGTGAACTTTTGTATGGGAAAAGTCATCTCCGGTGAACTTTTGTATTGGGAAAGTCATCTCCGGTGAACTTTTGTATTGGGAAGTCATGCCCGGTGAACTTTTGTATTGGGAAAGTCATCTCCGGTGAACTTTTGTATTGGGAAAGTCATGCCCGGTGAACTTTTGTACTGGGAAAGTCATCTCCGGTGAACTTTTATATTGGGAAAGTCATCTCCGGTGAACTTTTGTATTGGGAAAGTCGTGCCCGGTGAACTTTTGTATTGGGAAAGTCATGCCCGGTGAACTTTTATATTGGGAAAGTCATCTCCGGTGAACTTTTGTATGGGAAAAGTCATCTCCGGTGAACTTTTGTATGGGAAAAGTCATCTCCGGTGAACTTTTGTATTGGGAAAGTCATCTCCGGTGAACTTTTGTATGGGAAAAATCATCTCCGGTGAACTTTTGTATTGGGATAGTCATGCCCGGTGAACTTTTGTATTGGGAAAGTCATCTCCGGTGAACTTTTGTATTGGGAAAGTCATCTCCGGTGAACTTTTGTATGGGAAAAGTCATCTCCGGTGAACTTTTGTATTGGGAAAGTCATCTCCGGTGAACTTTTGTATGGGAAAAGTCATCTCCGGTGAACTTTTGTATTGGGAAAGTCATCTCCGGTGAACTTTTGTATTGGGAAAGTCATCTCCGGTGAACTTTTGTATGGGAAAAATCATCTCCGGTGAACTTTTGTATTGGGAAAGTCATCTCCGGTGAACTTTTGTATTGGGAAAGTCATCTCCGGTGAACTTTTGTATTGGGAAAGTCATCTCCGGTGAACTTTTGTATGGGAAAAGTCATCTCCGGTGAACTTTTGTATTGGGAAAGTCATCTCCGGTGAACTTTTGTATTGGGAAAGTCATCTCCGGTGAACTTTTGTATGGGAAAAGTCATCTCCGGTGAACTTTTGTATTGGGAAAGTCATCTCCGGTGAACTTTTGTATGGGAAAAGTCATCTCCGGTGAACTTTTGTACTGGGAAAGTCATCTCCGGTGAACTTTTGTATGGGAAAAGTCATCTCCGGTGAACTTTTGTATTGGGAAAGTCATCTCCGGTGAACTTTTGTATTGGGAAAGTCATCTCCGGTGAACTTTTGTATGGGAAAAATCATCTCCGGTGAACTTTTGTATTGGGAAAGTCATCTCCGGTGAACTTTTGTAATGGGAAAGTCAGCTCCGGTGAACTTTTGTATTGGGAAAGTCATCTCCGGTGAACTTTTGTATGGGAAAAGTCATCTCCGGTGAACTTTTGTATTGGGAAAGTCATCTCCGGTGAACTTTTGTATGGGAAAAGTCATCTCCGGTGAACTTTTGTATTGGGAAAGTCATCTCCGGTGAACTTTTGTATGGGAAAAGTCATCTCCGGTGAACTTTTGTATTGGGAAAGTCATCTCCGGTGAACTTTTGTATTGGGAAAGTCATCTCCGGTGAACTTTTGTATGGGAAAAGTCATCTCCGGTGAACTTTTGTATGGGAAAGTCATCTCCGGTGAACTTTTGTATTGGGAAAGTCATGCCCGGTGAACTTTTGTATTGGGAAAGTCATGCCCGGTGAACTTTTGTATTGGGAAAGTCATCTCCGGTAAACTTTTGTATTGGGAAAGTCATCTCCGGTGAACTTTTGTATTGGGAAAGTCATCTCCGGTGAACTTTTGTATGGGAAAAGTCATCTCCGGTGAACTTTTGTATGGGAAAAGTCATCTCCGGTGAACTTTTGTATTGGGAAAGTCATCTCCGGTGAACTTTTGTATGGGAAAAGTCATCTCCGGTGAACTTTTGTATGGGAAAAGTCATCTCCGGTGAACTTTTATATGGGAAAAGTCATCTCCGGTGAACTTTTGTATGGGAAAAGTCATCTCCGGTGAACTTTTGTATTGGGAAAGTCATCTCCGGTGAACTTTTGTATTGGGAAAGTCATCTCCGGTGAACTTTTGTATGGGAAAAGTCATCTCCGGTGAACTTTTGTATTGGGAAAGTCATCTCCGGTGAACTTTTGTATTGGGAAAGTCATCTCCGGTGAACTTTTATATTGGAAAAGTCATCTCCGGTGAACTTTTGTATTGGGAAAGTCATCTCCGGTGAACTTTTGTATTGGGAAAGTCATCTCCGGTGAACTTTTGTATGGGAAAAGTCATCTCCGGTGAACTTTTGTATTGGGAAAGTCCTCTCCGGTGAACTTTTGTATGGGAAAAGTCATCTCCGGTGAACTTTTGTATTGGGAAAGTCATGCCCGGTGAACTTTTGTATTGGGAAAGTCATGCCCGGTGAACTTTTGTATTGGGAAAGTCATCTCCGGTGAACTTTTGTATTGGGAAAGTCATATCCGGTGAACTTTTGTATGGGAAAAGTCATCTCCGGTGAACTTTTGTATTGGGAAAGTCATCTCCGGTGAACTTTTGTATGGGAAAAGTCATCTCCGGTGAACTTTTGTATTGGGAAAGTCATGCCCGGTGAACTTTTGTATTAGGAAAGTCATCTCCGGTGAACTTTTGTATTGGGAAAGTCATCTCCGGTGAACTTTTGTATTGGGAAAGTCATGCCCGGTGAACTTTTGTATTGGGAAAGTCATCTCCGGTGAACTTTTGTATTGGGAAAGTCATCTCCGGTGAACTTTTGTATGGAAAAAGTCATCTCCGGTGAACTTTTGTATTGGGAAAGTCATCTCCGGTGAACTTTTGTATTGGGAAAGTCATCTCCGGTGAACTTTTGTATTGGGAAAGTCATCTCCGGTGAACTTTTGTATGGGAAAAGTCATCTCCGGTGAACTTTTGTATGGGAAAAGTCATCTCCGGTGAACTTTTGTATTGGGAAAGTCATCTCCGGTGAACTTTTGTATTGGGAAAGTCATCTCCGGTGAACTTTTGTATGGGAAAAGTCATCTCCGGTGAACTTTTATATTGGGAAAGTCATCTCCGGTGAACTTTTGTATTGGGAAAGTCATCTTCGGTGAACTTTTGTATTGGGAAAGTCATCTCCGGTGAACTTTTGTATTGGGAAAGTCATCTCCGGTGAACTTTTGTATTGGGAAAGTCATCTCCGGTGAACTTTTGTATGGGAAAAGTCATCTCCGGTGAACTTTTGTATGGGAAAAGTCATCTCCGGTGAACTTTTGTATTGGGAAAGTCATCTCCGGTGAACTTTTGTATTGGGAAAGTCATCTCCGGTGAACTTTTGTATGGGAAAAGTCATCTCCGGTGAACTTTTATATTCGGAAAGTCATCTCCGGTGAACTTTTGTATTGGGAAAGTCATCTCCGGTGAACTTTTGTATTGGGAAAGTCATCTCCGGTGAACTTTTGTATGGGGAAAGTCATCTCCGGTGAACTTTTGTATTGGGAAAGTCATCTCCGGTGAACTTTTGTATGGGAAAAGTCATATCCGGTGAACTTTTGTATGGGAAAAGTCATCTCCGGTGAACTTTTGTATTGGGAAAGTCATCTCCGGTGAACTTTTGTATTGGGAAAGTCACCTCCGGTGAATTTTTGTATGGGAAAAGTCATCTCCGGTGAACTTTTGTATTGGGAAAGTCATCTCCGGTGAACTTTTGTATTGGGAAAGTCATCTCCGGTGAACTTTTGTATGGGAAAAGTCATCTCCGGTGAACTTTTGTATTGGGAAAGTCATCTCCTGTGAACTTTTGTATGGGAAAAGTCATCTCCGGTGAACTTTTGTATTGGGAAAGTCATCTCCGGTGAACTTTTGTATTGGGAAAGAAATGCCCGGTGAACTTTTGTATTGGGAAAGTCATGCCCGGTGAACTTTTGTATTGGGAAAGTCATCTCCGGTGAACTTTTGTATTGGGAAAGTCATCTCCGGTGAACTTTTGTATTGGGAAAGTCATCTCCGGTGAACTTTTGTATGGGAAAAGTCATCTCCGGTGAACTTTTGTATTGGGAAAGTCATCTCCGGTGAACTTTTGTATGGGAAAAGTCATCTCCGGTGAACTTTTGTATTGGGAAAGTCATGCCCGGTGAACTTTTGTATTGGGAAAGTCATCTCCGGTGAACTTTTGTATTGGGAAAGTCATCTCCGGTGAACTTTTGTATTGGGAAAGTCATCTCCGGTGAACTTTTGTATTGGGAAAGTCATCTCCGGTGAACTTTTGTATGGGAAAAGTCATCTCCGGTGAAATTTTGTATTGGGAAAGTCATGCCCGGTGAACTTTTGTATGGGAAAAGTCATCTCCGGTGAACTTTTGTATGGGAAAAGTCATCTCCGGTGAACTTTTGTATTGGGAAAGTCATCTCCGGTGAACTTTTGTATGGGAAAAATCATCTCCGGTGAACTTTTGTATTGGGAAAGTCATGCCCGGTGAACTTTTGTATTGGGAAAGTCATCTCCGGTGAACTTTTGTATGGGAAAAGTCATCTCCGGTGAACTTTTATATTGGAAAAGTCATGCCCGGTGAACTTTTGTATTGGGAAAGTCATCTCCGGTGAACTTTTGTATTGGGAAAGTCATGCCCGGTGAACTTTTGTATTGGGAAAGTCATGCCCGGTGAACTTTTGTATTGGGAAAGTCATCTCCGGTGAACTTTTGTATTGGGAAAGTCATGCCCGGTGAACTTTTGTATTGGGAAAGTCATCTCCGGTGAACTTTTGTATTGGGAAAGTCATCTCCGGTGAACTTTTGTATGGGAAAAGTCATCTCCGGTGAACTTTTGTATTGGGAAAGTCATCTCCGGTGAACTTTTGTATTAAGAAAGTCATCTCCGGTGAACTTTTGTATGGGAAAAGTCATCTCCGGTGAACTTTTGTATTGGGAAAGTCATCTCCGGTGAACTTTTGTATGGGAAAAGTCATCTCCGGTGAACTTTTGTATTGGGAAAGTCATCTCCGGTGAACTTTTGTATTGGGAAAGTCATGCCCGGTGAACTTTTGTATTGGGAAAGTCATGCCCGGTGAATTTTTGTATTGGGAAAATCATCTCCGGTGAACTTTTGTATGGGAAAAGTCATCTCCGGTGAACTTTTGTATTGGGAAAGTCATCTCCGGTGAACTTTTGTATGGGAAAAGTCATCTCCGGTGAACTTTTGTATTGGGAAAGTCATCTCCGGTGAACTTTTGTATTGGGAAAGTCATCTCCGGTGAACTTTTGTATTGGGAAAGTCATCTCCGGTGAACTTTTGTATTGGGAAAGTCATCTCCGGTGAACTTTTGTATTGGGAAAGTCATCTCCGGTGAACTTTTGTATGGGAAAAGTCATGCCCGGTGAACTTTTGTATGGGAAAAGTCATCTCCGGTGAACTTTTGTATTGGGAAAGTCATCTCCGGTGAACTTTTGTATGGGAAAAGTCATCTCCGGTGAACTTTTGTATTGGGAAAGTCATCTCCGGTGAACTTTTGTATTGGGAAAGTCATCTCCGGTGAACTTTTGTATGGGAAAAGTCATCTCCGGTAAACTTTTGTATTGGGAAAGTCATCTCCGGTGAACTTTTGTATGGGAAAAGTCATCTCCGGTGAACTTTTGTATTGGGAAAGTCATCTCCGGTGAACTTTTGTATGGGAAAAGTCATCTCCGGTGAACTTTTGTATGGGAAAAGTCATCTCCGGTGAACTTTTGTATGGGAAAAGTCATCTCCGGTGAACTTTTGTATTGGGAAAGTCATCTCCGGTGAACTTTTGTATTGGGAAAGTCATCTCCGGTGAACTTTTGTATTGGGAAAGTCATCTCCGGTGAACTTTTGTATTGGGAAAGTCATGCCCGGTGAACTTTTGTATTGGGAAAGTCATCTCCGGTGAACTTTTATATTGGAAAAGTCATGCCCGGTGAACTTTTGTATTGGTAAAGTCATCTCCGGTGAACTTTTGTATTGGGAAAGTCATCTACGGTGAACTTTTGTATTGGTAAAGTCATCTCCGGTGAACTTTTGTATTGGGAAAGTCATCTCCGGTGAACTTTTGTATTGGGAAAGTCATCTCCGGTGAACTTTTGTATGGGAAAAGTCATCTCCGGTGAACTTTTGTATTGGGAAAGTCATCTCCGGTGAACTTTTGTATTGGGAAAGTCATCTCCGGTGAACTTTTGTATGGGAAAAGTCATCTCCGGTGAACTTTTGTATTGGGAAAGTCATCTCCGGTGAACTTTTGTATGGGAAAAGTCATCTCCGGTGAACTTTTGTATTGGGAAAGTCATCTCCGGTGAACTTTTGTATGGGAAAAGTCATCTCCGGTGAACTTTTGTATTGGGAAAGTCATCTCCGGTTAACTTTTGTATGGGAAAAGTCATCTCCGGTGAACTTTTGTATGGGAAAAGTCATCTCCGGTGAACTTTTGTATGGGAAAAGTCATCTCCGGTGAACTTTTGTATGGGAAAGTCATCTCCGGTGAACTTTTGTATTGGGAAAGTCATGCCCGGTGAACTTTTGTATTGGGAAAGTCATGCCCGGTGAACTTTTGTATTGGGAAAGTCATCTCCGGTGAACTTTTGTATTGGGAAAGTCATCTCCGGTGAACTTTTGTATTGGGAAAGTCATCTCCGGTGAACTTTTGTATGGGAAAAGTCATCTCCGGTGAACTTTTGTATGGGAAAAGTCATCTCCGGTGAACTTTTGTATTGGGAAAGTCATGCCCGGTGAACTTTTGTATGGGAAAAGTCATCTCCGGTGAACTTTTGTATTGGGAAAGTCATCTCCGGTGAACTTTTGTATTGGGAAAGTCATCTCCGGTGAACTTTTGTATTGGGAAAGTCATCTCCGGTGAACTTTTGTATGGGAAAAGTCATCTCCGGTGAACTTTTGTATTGGGAAAGTCATCTCCGGTGAACTTTTGTATGGGAAAAGTCATCTCCGGTGAACTTTTGTATTGGGAAAGTCATCTCCGGTGAACTTTTGTATGGGAAAAGTCATCTCCGGTGAACTTTTGTATTGGGAAAGTCATCTCCGGTGAACTTTTGTATGGGAAAAGTCATCTCCGGTGAACTTTTGTATTGGGAAAGTCATCTCCGGTGAACTTTTGTATGGGAAAAGTCATCTCCGGTGAACTTTTGTATTGGGAAAGTCATCTCCGGTGAACTTTTGTATTGGGAAAGTCATCTCCGGTGAACTTTTGTATGGGAAAAGTCATCTCCGGTGAACTTTTGTATTGGGAAAGTCATCTCCGGTGAACTTTTGTATGGGAAAAGTCATCTCCGGTGAACTTTTGTATTGGGAAAGTCATCTCCGGTGAACTTTTGTATGGGAAAAGTCATCTCCGGTGAACTTTTATATTGGGAAAGTCATCTCCGGTGAACTTTTGTATGGGAAAAGTCATCTCCGGTGAACTTTTATATTGGGAAAGTCATCTCCGGTGAACTTTTGTATTGGGAAAGTCATCTCCGGTGAACTTTTGTATTGGGAAAGTCATCTCCGGTGAACTTTTGTATTGGGAAAGTCATGCCCGGTGAACTTTTATATTGGGAAAGTCATCTCCGGTGAACTTTTGTATGGGAAAAGTCATCTCCGGTGAACTTTTATATTGGAAAAGTCATCTCCGGTGAACTTTTGTATTGGGAAAGTCATCTCCGGTGAACTTTTGTATTGGGAAAGTCATCTCCGGTGAACTTTTGTATTGGGAAAGTCATCTCCGGTGAACTTTTGTATGGGAAAAGTCATCTCCGGTGAACTTTTGTATTGGGAAAGTCATCTCCGGTGAACTTTTGTATGGGAAAAGTCATCTCCGGTGAACTTTTGTATTGGGAAAGTCATGCCCGGTGAACTTGTGTATTGGGAAAGTCATCTCCGGTGAACTTTTGTATTGGGAAAGTCATGCCCGGTGAACTTTTGTATGGGAAAAGTCATCTCCGGTGAACTCTTGTATTGGGAAAGTCATCTCCGGTGAACTTTTGTATTGGGAAAGTCATCTCCGGTGAACTTTTGTATTGGGAAAGTCATCTCCGGTGAACTTTTGTATTGGGAAAGTCATCTCCGGTGAACTTTTGTATGGGAAAAGTCATCTCCGGTGAACTTTTGTATGGGAAAAGTCATCTCCGGTGAACTTTTGTATTGGGAAAGTCATCTCCGGTGAACTTTTGTATTGGGAAAGTCATCTCCAGTGAACTTTTGTATGGGAAAAGTCATCTCCGGTGAACTTTTATATTGGGAAAGTCATCTCCGGAGAACTTTTGTATTGGGAAAGTCATCTCCGGTGAACTTTTGTATTGGGAAAGTCATCTCCGGTGAACTTTTGTATTGGGAAAGTCATGCCCGGTGAACTTTTATATTGGGAAAGTCATCTCCGGTGAACTTTTGTATTGGGAAAGTCATCTCCGGTGAACTTTTGTATTGGGAAAGTCATCTCCGGTGAACTTTTATATTGGAAAAGTCATCTCCGGTGAACTTTTGTATTGGGAAAGTCATCTCCGGTGAACTTTTGTATGGGAAAAGTCATCTCCGGTGAACTTTTGTATTGGGAAAGTCATCTCCGGTGAACTTTTGTATGGGAAAAGTCATCTCCGGTGAACTTTTGTATTGGGAAAGTCATCTCCGGTGAACTTTTGTATGGGAAAAGTCATCTCCGGTGAACTTTTGTATTGGGAAAGTCATCTCCGGTGAACTTTTGTATTGGGAAAGTCATGCCCGGTGAACTTTTATATTGGGAAAGTCATCTCCGGTGAACTTTTGTATGGGAAAGTCATCTCCGGTGAACTTTTGTATGGGAAAAGTCATCTCCGGTGAACTTTTGTATTGGGAAAGTCATCTCCGGTGAACTTTTGTATGGGAAAAGTCATCTCCGGTGAACTTTTGTATTGGGAAAGTCATGCCCGGTGAACTTTTGTATTGGGAAAGTCATGCCCGGTGAACTTTTGTATTGGGAAAGTCATGCCCGGTGAACTTTTGTATTGGGAAAAGTCATCTCCGGTGAACTTTTGTATGGGAAAAGTCATCTCCGGTGAACTTTTGTATTGGGAAAGTCATCTCCGGTGAACTTTTGTATGGGAAAAGTCATCTCCGGTGAACTTTTGTATTGGGAAAGTCATGCCCGGTGAACTTTTGTATTGGGAAAGTCATGCCCGGTGAACTTTTGTATTGGGAAAGTCATCTCCGGTGAACTTTTGTATTGGGAAAGTCATCTCCGGTGAACTTTTGTATTGGGAAAGTCATCTCCGGTGAACTTTTGTATGGGAAAAGTCATCTCCGGTGAACTTTTGTATTGGGAAAGTCATCTCCGGTGAACTTTTGTATGGGAAAAGTCATCTCCGGTGAACTTTTGTATTGGGAAAGTCATCTCGGGTGAACTTTTGTATTGGGAAAGTCATCTCCGGTGAACTTTTGTATGGGAAAAGTCATCTCCGGTGAACTTTTATATTGGAAAAGTCATCTCCGGTGAACTTTTATATTGGGAAAGTCATCTCCGGTGAACTTTTGTATGGGAAAAGTCATCTCCGGTGAACTTTTGTATTGGGAAAGTCATCTCCGGTGAACTTTTGTATTGGGAAAGTCATCTCCGGTGAACTTTTGTATGGGAAAAGTCATCTCCGGTGAACTTTTGTATTGGGAAAGTCATCTCCGGTGAACTTTTGTATGGGAAAAGTCATCTCCGGTGAACTTTTGTATTGGGAAAGTCATGCCCGGTGAACTTTTGTATTGGGAAAGTCATGCCCGGTGAACTTTTGTATTGGGAAAGTCATGCCCGGTGAACTTTTGTATTGGGAAAAGTCATCTCCGGTGAACTTTTGTATGGGAAAAGTCATCTCCGGTGAACTTTTGTATTGGGAAAGTCATCTCCGGTGAACTTTTGTATGGGAAAAGTCATCTCCGGTGAACTTTTGTATTGGGAAAGTCATGCCCGGTGAACTTTTGTATTGGGAAAGTCATGCCCGGTGAACTTTTGTATTGGGAAAGTCATCTCCGGTGAACTTTTGTATTGGGAAAGTCATCTCCGGTGAACTTTTGTATTGGGAAAGTCATCTCCGGTGAACTTTTGTATGGGAAAAGTCATCTCCGGTGAACTTTTGTATTGGGAAAGTCATCTCCGGTGAACTTTTGTATGGGAAAAGTCATCTCCGGTGAACTTTTGTATTGGGAAAGTCATCTCGGGTGAACTTTTGTATTGGGAAAGTCATCTCCGGTGAACTTTTGTATGGGAAAAGTCATCTCCGGTGAACTTTTATATTGGAAAAGTCATCTCCGGTGAACTTTTATATTGGGAAAGTCATCTCCGGTGAACTTTTGTATGGGAAAAGTCATCTCCGGTGAACTTTTGTATTGGGAAAGTCATCTCCGGTGAACTTTTGTATTGGGAAAGTCATCTCCGGTGAACTTTTGTATGGGAAAAGTCATCTCCGGTGAACTTTTATATTGGGAAAGTCATCTCCGGTGAACTTTTGTATTGGGAAAGTCATCTCCGGTGAAATTTGTATTGGGAAAGTCATCTCCGGTGAACTTTTGTATGGGAAAAGTCATCTCCGGTGAACTTTTGTATTGGGAAAGTCATCTCCGTTGAACTTTTGTATGGGAAAAGTCATCTCCGGTGAACTTTTGTATTGGGAAAGTCATCTCCGGTGAACTTTTGTATTGGGAAAGTCATGCCCGGTGAACTTTTGTATTGGGAAAGTCATCTCCGGTGAACTTTTGTATTGGGAAAGTCATCTCCGGTGAACTTTTGTATGGGAAAAGTCATCTCCGGTGAACTTTTGTATGGGAAAAGTCATCTCCGGTGAACTTTTGTATTGGGAAAGTCATCTCCGGTGAACTTTTGTATTGGGATAGTCATCTCCGGTGAACTTTTATATTGGGAAAGTCATCTCCGGTGAACTTTTGTATTGGGAAAGTCATCTCCGGTGAACTTTTGTATTGGGAAAGTCATCTCCGGTGAACTTTTGTATGGGAAAAGTCATCTCCGGTGAACTTTTGTATTGGGAAAGTCATCTCCGGTGAACTTTTGTATTGGGAAAGTCATCTCCGGTGAACTTTTGTATTGGGAAAGTCATCTCCGGTGAACTTTTGTATGGGAAAAGTCATCTCCGGTGAACTTTTGTATTGGGAAAGTCATCTCCGGTGAACTTTTGTATTGGGAAAGTCATGCCCGGTGAACTTTTGTATTGGGAAAGTCATCTCCGGTGAACTTTTGTATTGGGAAAGTCATGCCCGGTGAACTTTTGTATTGGGAAAGTCATCTCCGGTGAACTTTTATATTGGGAAAGTCATCTCCGGTGAACTTTTGTATGGGAAAAGTCATCTCCGGTGAACTTTTGTATTGGGAAAGTCATCTCCGGTGAACTTTTGTATGGGAAAAATCATCTCCGGTGAACTTTTGTATTGGGAAAGTCATCTCCGGTGAACTTTTGTATTGGGAAAGTCATCTCCGGTGAACTTTTGTATGGGAAAAGTCATCTCCGGTGAACTTTTATATTGGAAAAGTCATGCCCGGTGAACTTTTGTATTGGGAAAGTCATCTCCGGTGAACTTTTGTATTGGGAAAGTCATGCCCGGTGAACTTTTGTATTGGGAAAGTCATGCCCGGTGAACTTTTGTATTGGGAAAGTCATCTCCGGTGAACTTTTGTATTGGGAAAGTCATGCCCGGTGAACTTTTGTATTGGGAAAGTCATCTCCGGTGAACTTTTGTATGGGAAAAGTCATCTCCGGTGAACTTTTGTATTGGGAAAGTCATCTCCGGTGAACTTTTGTATTGGGAAAGTCATCTCCGGTGAACTTTTGTATTGGGAAAGTCATCTCCGGTGAACTTTTGTATTGGGAAAGTCATCTCCGGTGAACTTTTGTATGGGAAAAGTCATCTCCGGTGAGCTTTTGTATTGGGAAAGTCATCTCCGGTGAACTTTTGTATGGGAAAAGTCATCTCCGGTGAACTTTTGTATTGGGAAAGTCATCTCCGGTGAACTTTTGTATTGGGAAAGTCATGCCCGGTGAACTTTTGTATTGGGAAAGTCATCTCCGGTGAACTTTTGTATTGGGAAAGTCATGCCCGGTGAACTTTTGTATTGGGAAAGTCATCTCCGGTGAACTTTTATATTGGGAAAGTCATCTCCGGTGAACTTTTGTATTGGGAAAGTCGTGCCCGGTGAACTTTTGTATTGGGAAAGTCATGCCCGGTGAACTTTTATATTGGGAAAGTCATCTCCGGTGAACTTTTGTATGGGAAAAGTCATCTCCGGTGAACTTTTGTATTGGGAAAGTCATCTCCGGTGAACTTTTGTATGGGAAAAGTCATCTGCGGTGAACTTTTGTATTGGGAAAGTCATCTCCGGTGAACTTTTGTATGGGGAAAGTCATCTCCGGTGAACTTTTGTATTGGGAAAGTCATGCCCGGTGAACTTTTGTATTGGGAAAGTCATGCCCGGTGAACTTTTGTATGGGAAAAGTCATCTCCGGTGAACTTTTGTATTGGGAAAGTCATCTCCGGTGAACTTTTGTATTGGGAAAGTCATCTCCGGTGAACTTTTGTATGGGAAAAGTCATCTCCGGTGAACTTTTGTATGGGAAAAGTCATCTCCGGTGAACTTTTGTATTGGGAAAGTCATCTCCGGTGAACTTTTGTATGGGAAAAATCATCTCCGGTGAACTTTTGTATTGGGAAAGTCATCTCCGGTGAACTTTTGTATTGGGAAAGTCATCTCCGGTGAACTTTTGTATTGGGAAAGTCATCTCCGGTGAACTTTTTATTGGGAAAGTCATCTCCGGTGAACTTTTGTATGGGAAAAGTCATCTCCGGTGAACTTTTGTATTGGGAAAGTCATCTCCGGTGAACTTTTGTATTGGGAAAGTCATCTCCGGTGAACTTTTGTATTGGGAAAGTCATCTCCGGTGAACTTTTGTATTGGGAAAGTCATCTCCGGTGAACTTTTATATTGGGAAAGTCATCTCCGGTGAACTTTTGTATGGGAAAAGTCATCTCCGGTGAACTTTTGTATTGGGAAAGTCATCTCCGGTGAACTTTTGTATTGGGAAAGTCATCTCCGGTGAACTTTTGTATGGGAAAAGTCATCTCCGGTGAACTTTTATATTGGGAAAGTCATCTCCGGTGAACTTTTGTATTGGGAAAGTCATCTCCGGTGAAATTTGTATTGGGAAAGTCATGCCCGGTGAACTTTTGTATGGGAAAAGTCATCTCCGGTGAACTTTTGTATTGGGAAAGTCATCTCCGTTGAACTTTTGTATGGGAAAAGTCATCTCCGGTGAACTTTTGTATTGGGAAAGTCATCTCCGGTGAACTTTTGTATTGGGAAAGTCATGCCCGGTGAACTTTTGTATTGGGAAAGTCATCTCCGGTGAACTTTTGTATTGGGAAAGTCATCTCCGGTGAACTTTTGTATGGGAAAAGTCATCTCCGGTGAACTTTTGTATGGGAAAAGTCATCTCCGGTGAACTTTTGTATTGGGAAAGTCATCTCCGGTGAACTTTTGTATTGGGATAGTCATCTCCGGTGAACTTTTATATTGGGAAAGTCATCTCCGGTGAACTTTTGTATTGGGAAAGTCATCTCCGGTGAACTTTTGTATTGGGAAAGTCATCTCCGGTGAACTTTTGTATGGGAAAAGTCATCTCCGGTGAACTTTTGTATTGGGAAAGTCATCTCCGGTGAACTTTTGTATTGGGAAAGTCATCTCCGGTGAACTTTTGTATTGGGAAAGTCATCTCCGGTGAACTTTTGTATGGGAAAAGTCATCTCCGGTGAACTTTTGTATTGGGAAAGTCATCTCCGGTGAACTTTTGTATTGGGAAAGTCATGCCCGGTGAACTTTTGTATTGGGAAAGTCATCTCCGGTGAACTTTTGTATTGGGAAAGTCATGCCCGGTGAACTTTTGTATTGGGAAAGTCATCTCCGGTGAACTTTTATATTGGGAAAGTCATCTCCGGTGAACTTTTGTATGGGAAAAGTCATCTCCGGTGAACTTTTGTATTGGGAAAGTCATCTCCGGTGAACTTTTGTATGGGAAAAATCATCTCCGGTGAACTTTTGTATTGGGAAAGTCATCTCCGGTGAACTTTTGTATTGGGAAAGTCATCTCCGGTGAACTTTTGTATGGGAAAAGTCATCTCCGGTGAACTTTTATATTGGAAAAGTCATGCCCGGTGAACTTTTGTATTGGGAAAGTCATCTCCGGTGAACTTTTGTATTGGGAAAGTCATGCCCGGTGAACTTTTGTATTGGGAAAGTCATGCCCGGTGAACTTTTGTATTGGGAAAGTCATCTCCGGTGAACTTTTGTATTGGGAAAGTCATGCCCGGTGAACTTTTGTATTGGGAAAGTCATCTCCGGTGAACTTTTGTATGGGAAAAGTCATCTCCGGTGAACTTTTGTATTGGGAAAGTCATCTCCGGTGAACTTTTGTATTGGGAAAGTCATCTCCGGTGAACTTTTGTATTGGGAAAGTCATCTCCGGTGAACTTTTGTATTGGGAAAGTCATCTCCGGTGAACTTTTGTATGGGAAAAGTCATCTCCGGTGAGCTTTTGTATTGGGAAAGTCATCTCCGGTGAACTTTTGTATGGGAAAAGTCATCTCCGGTGAACTTTTGTATTGGGAAAGTCATCTCCGGTGAACTTTTGTATTGGGAAAGTCATGCCCGGTGAACTTTTGTATTGGGAAAGTCATCTCCGGTGAACTTTTGTATTGGGAAAGTCATGCCCGGTGAACTTTTGTATTGGGAAAGTCATCTCCGGTGAACTTTTATATTGGGAAAGTCATCTCCGGTGAACTTTTGTATTGGGAAAGTCGTGCCCGGTGAACTTTTGTATTGGGAAAGTCATGCCCGGTGAACTTTTATATTGGGAAAGTCATCTCCGGTGAACTTTTGTATGGGAAAAGTCATCTCCGGTGAACTTTTGTATTGGGAAAGTCATCTCCGGTGAACTTTTGTATGGGAAAAGTCATCTGCGGTGAACTTTTGTATTGGGAAAGTCATCTCCGGTGAACTTTTGTATGGGAAAAGTCATCTCCGGTGAACTTTTGTATTGGGAAAGTCATGCCCGGTGAACTTTTGTATTGGGAAAGTCATGCCCGGTGAACTTTTGTATGGGAAAAGTCATCTCCGGTGAACTTTTGTATTGGGAAAGTCATCTCCGGTGAACTTTTGTATTGGGAAAGTCATCTCCGGTGAACTTTTGTATGGGAAAAGTCATCTCCGGTGAACTTTTGTATTGGGAAAGTCATCTCCGGTGAACTTTTGTATGGGAAAGTCATCTCCGGTGAACTTTTGTATTGGGAAAGTCATCTCCGGTGAACTTTTGTATGGGAAAAGTCATCTCCGGTGAACTTTTGTATTGGGAAAGTCATCTCCGGTGAACTTTTGTATTGGGAAAGTCATGCCCGGTGAACTTTTGTATTGGGAAAGTCATGCCCGGTGAACTTTTGTATTGGGAAAGTCATCTCCGGTGAACTTTTGTATTGGGAAAGTCATCTCCGGTGAACTTTTGTATTGGGAAAGTCATCTCCGATGAACTTTTGTATGGGAAAAGTCATCTCCGGTGAACTTTTGTATTGGGAAAATCATCTCCGGTGAACTTTTGTATGGGAAAAGTCATCTCCGGTGAACTTTTGTATTGGGAAAGTCATGCCCGGTGAACTTTTGTATTGGGAAAGTCATCTCCGGTGAACTTTTGTATGGGAAAAGTCATCTCCGGTGAACTTTTATATTGGGAAAGTCATCTCCGGTGAACTTTTGTATTGGGAAAGTCATGCCCGGTGAACTTTTGTATTGGGAAAGTCATCTCCGGTGAACTTTTGTATGGGAAAGTCATCTCCGGTGAACTTTTGTATTGGGAAAGTCATCTCCGGTGAACTTTTGTATGGGAAAAATCATCTCCGGTGAACTTTTGTATTGGGAAAGTCATGCCCGGTGAACTTTTGTATTGGGAAAGTCATGCCCGGTGAACTTTTGTATTGGGAAAGTCATGCCCGGTGAACTTTTGTATTGGGAAAGTCGTGCCCGGTGAACTTTTGTATTGGGAAAGTCATGCCCGGTGAACTTTTGTATTGGGAAAGTCATCTCCGGTGAACTTTTGTATTGGGAAAGTCATCTCCGGTGAACTTTTGTATTGGGAAAGTCATGCCCGGTGAACTTTTGTATTGGGAAAGTCATCTCCGGTGAACTTTTGTATTGGGAAAGTCATCTCCGGTGAACTTTTGTATGGGAAAAGTCATCTCCGGTGAACTTTTGTATTGGGAAAGTCATCTCCGGTGAACTTTTGTATTGGGAAAGTCATCTCCGGTGAACTTTTGTATGGTAAAAGTCATCTCCGGTGAACTTTTGTATTGGGAAAGTCATCTCCGGTGAACTTTTGTATGGGAAAAGTCATCACCGGTGAACTTTTGTATTGGGAAAGTCATCTCCGGTGAACTTTTGTATGGGAAAAGTCATCTCCGGTGAACTTTTGTATGGGAAAAGTCATCTCCGGTGAACTTTTGTATTGGGAAAGTCATCTCCGGTGAACTTTTGTATTGGGAAAGTCATCTCCGGTGAACTTTTGTATGGTAAAAGTCATCTCCGGTGAACTTTTGTATTGGGAAAGTCATCTCCGGTGAACTTTTGTATGGGAAAAGTCATCTCCGGTGAACTTTTGTATTGGGAAAGTCATGCCCGGTGAACTTTTGTATTGGGAAAGTCATCTCCGGTGAACTTTTGTATGGGAAAAGTCATCTCCGGTGAACTTTTATATTGGGAAAGTCATCTCCGGTGAACTTTTGTATTGGGAAAGTCATGCCCGGTGAACTTTTGTATTGGGAAAGTCATCTCCGGTGAACTTTTGTATGGGAAAAGTCATCTCCGGTGAACTTTTGTATTGGGAAAGTCATCTCCGGTGAACTTTTGTATGGGAAAAATCATCTCCGGTGAACTTTTGTATTGGGAAAGTCATGCCCGGTGAACTTTTGTATTGGGAAAGTCATGCCCGGTGAACTTTTGTATTGGGAAAGTCATGCCCGGTGAACTTTTGTATTGGGAAAGTCGTGCCCGGTGAACTTTTGTATTGGGAAAGTCATGCCCGGTGAACTTTTGTATTGGGAAAGTCATCTCCGGTGAACTTTTGTATTGGGAAAGTCATCTCCGGTGAACTTTTGTATTGGGAAAGTCATGCCCGGTGAACTTTTGTATTGGGAAAGTCATCTCCGGTGAACTTTTGTATGGGAAAAGTCATCTCCGGTGAACTTTTGTATTGGGAAAGTCATCTCCGGTGAACTTTTGTATGGGAAAAGTCATCTGCGGTGAACTTTTGTATTGGGAAAGTCATCTCCGGTGAACTTTTGTATGGGAAAAGTCATCTCCGGTGAACTTTTGTATTGGGAAAGTCATGCCCGGTGAACTTTTGTATTGGGAAAGTCATGCCCGGTGAACTTTTGTATGGGAAAAGTCATCTCCGGTGAACTTTTGTATTGGGAAAGTCATCTCCGGTGAACTTTTGTATTGGGAAAGTCATCTCCGGTGAACTTTTGTATGGGAAAAGTCATCTCCGGTGAACTTTTGTATTGGGAAAGTCATCTCCGGTGAACTTTTGTATGGGAAAGTCATCTCCGGTGAACTTTTGTATTGGGAAAGTCATCTCCGGTGAACTTTTGTATGGGAAAAGTCATCTCCGGTGAACTTTTGTATTGGGAAAGTCATCTCCGGTGAACTTTTGTATTGGGAAAGTCATGCCCGGTGAACTTTTGTATTGGGAAAGTCATGCCCGGTGAACTTTTGTATTGGGAAAGTCATCTCCGGTGAACTTTTGTATTGGGAAAGTCATCTC
This sequence comes from Musca autumnalis, assembly GCF_047663935.1. Taxonomy (NCBI): domain Eukaryota; kingdom Metazoa; phylum Arthropoda; class Insecta; order Diptera; family Muscidae; genus Musca; species Musca autumnalis. The sequence continues at coordinate 108,939 of NW_027411776.1, forward strand.
CGGTGAACTTTTGTATTGGGAAAGTCATCTCCGATGAACTTTTGTATGGGAAAAGTCATCTCCGGTGAACTTTTGTATTGGGAAAATCATCTCCGGTGAACTTTTGTATGGGAAAAGTCATCTCCGGTGAACTTTTGTATTGGGAAAGTCATGCCCGGTGAACTTTTGTATTGGGAAAGTCATCTCCGGTGAACTTTTGTATGGGAAAAGTCATCTCCGGTGAACTTTTATATTGGGAAAGTCATCTCCGGTGAACTTTTGTATTGGGAAAGTCATGCCCGGTGAACTTTTGTATTGGGAAAGTCATCTCCGGTGAACTTTTGTATGGGAAAAGTCATCTCCGGTGAACTTTTGTATTGGGAAAGTCATCTCCGGTGAACTTTTGTATGGGAAAAATCATCTCCGGTGAACTTTTGTATTGGGAAAGTCATGCCCGGTGAACTTTTGTATTGGGAAAGTCATGCCCGGTGAACTTTTGTATTGGGAAAGTCATGCCCGGTGAACTTTTGTATTGGGAAAGTCGTGCCCGGTGAACTTTTGTATTGGGAAAGTCATGCCCGGTGAACTTTTGTATTGGGAAAGTCATCTCCGGTGAACTTTTGTATTGGGAAAGTCATCTCCGGTGAACTTTTGTATTGGGAAAGTCATGCCCGGTGAACTTTTGTATTGGGAAAGTCATCTCCGGTGAACTTTTGTATTGGGAAAGTCATCTCCGGTGAACTTTTGTATGGGAAAAGTCATCTCCGGTGAACTTTTGTATTGGGAAAGTCATCTCCGGTGAACTTTTGTATTGGGAAAGTCATCTCCGGTGAACTTTTGTATGGTAAAAGTCATCTCCGGTGAACTTTTGTATTGGGAAAGTCATCTCCGGTGAACTTTTGTATGGGAAAAGTCATCTCCGGTGAACTTTGTATGGGAAAAGTCATCTCCGGTGAACTTTTGTATTGGGAAAGTCATCTCCGGTGAACTTTTGTATTGGGAAAGTCATCTCCGGTGAACTTTTGTATTGGGAAAGTCATCTCCGGTGAACTTTTGTATTGGGAAAGTCATCTCCGGTGAATTTTTGTATTGGGAAAGTCATCTCCGGTGAACTTTTGTATAGGAAAAGTCATGCCCGGTGAACTTTTGTATGGGAAAAGTCATCTCCGGTGAACTTTTGTATAGGGAAAGTCACCTCCGGTGAACTTTTGTATGGGAAAAGTCATCTCCGGTGAACTTTTGTATTGGGAAAGTCATCTCCGGTGAACTTTTGTATTGGGAAAGTCATCTCCGGTGAACTTTTGTATGGGAAAAGTCATCTCCGGTGAACTTTTGTATTGGGAAAGTCATCTCCGGTGAACTTTTGTATGGGAAAAGTCATCTCCGGTGAACTTTTGTATTGGGAAAGTCATCTCCGGTGAACTTTTGTATGGGAAAAGTCATCTCCGGTGAACTTTTGTATGGGAAAAGTCATCTCCGGTGAACTTTTGTATGGGAAAGTCATCTCCGGTGAACTTTTGTATTGGGAAAGTCATCTCCGGTGAACTTTTGTATTGGGAAAGTCATCTCCGGTGAACTTTTGTATTGGGAAAGTCATCTCCGGTGAACTTTTGTATTGGGAAAGTCATGCCCGGTGAACTTTTGTATTGGGAAAGTCATATCCGGTGAACTTTTGTATTGGGAAAGTCATCTCCGGTGAACTTTTATATTGGGAAAGTCATCTCCGGTGAACTTTTGTATTGGGAAAGTCATCTCCGGTGAACTTTTGTATTGGGAAAGTCATCTCCGGTGAACTTTTGTATGGGAAAAGTCATCTCCGGTGAACTTTTGTATTGGGAAAGTCATGCCCGGTGAACTATTGTATTGGGAAAGTCATCTCCGGTGAACTTTTGTATTGGGAAAGTCATGCCCGGTGAACTTTTGTATTGGGAAAGTCATCTCCGGTGAACTTTTGTATGGGAAAAGTCATCTCCGGTGAACTTTTTTATTGGGAAAGTCATCTCCGGTGAACTTTTGTATGGGAAAAATCATCTCCGGTGAACTTTTGTATTGGGAAAGTCATGCCCGGTGAACTTTTGTATTGGGAAAGTCATGCCCGGTGAACTTTTGTATTGGGAAAGTCATGCCCGGTGAACTTTTGTATTGGGAAAGTCGTGCCCGGTGAACTTTTGTATTGGGAAAGTCATGCCCGGTGAACTTTTGTATTGGGAAAGTCATCTCCGGTGAACTTTTGTATTGGGAAAGTCATCTCCGGTGAACTTTTGTATGGGAAAAGTCATCTCCGGTGAACTTTTGTATTGGGAAAGTCATCTCCGATGAACTTTTGTATTGGGAAAGTCATCTCCGGTGAACTTTTGTATGGGAAAAGTCATCTCCGGTGAACTTTTGTATGGGAAAAGTCATCTCCGGTGAACTTTTGTATGGGAAAAGTCATCTCCGGTGAACTTTTGTATTGGGAAAGTCATCTCCGGTGAATTTTTGTATGGGAAAAGTCATCTCCGGTGAACTTTTGTATTGGGAAAGTCATCTCCGGTGAACTTTTGTATGGGAAAGTCATCTCCGGTGAACTTTTGTATTGGGAAAGTCATGCCCGGTGAACTTTTGTATTGGGAAAGTCATCTCCGGTGAACTTTTATATTGGGAAAGTCATCTCCGGTGAACTTTTGTATTGGGAAAGTCATCTCCGGTGAACTTTTGTATGGGAAAAGTCATCTCCGGTGAACTTTTGTATTGGGAAAGAAATGCCCGGTGAACTATTGTATTGGGAAAGTCATCTCCGGTGAACTTTTGTATTGGGAAAGTCATGCCCGGTGAACTTTTGTATTGGGAAAGTCATCTCCGGTGAACTTTTGTATGGGAAAAGTCATCTCCGGTGAACTTTTATATTGGAAAAGTCATGCCCGGTGAACTTTTGTATTGGGAAAGTCATCTCCGGTGAACTTTTGTATTGGGAAAGTCATTTCCGGTGAACTTTTGTATTGGGAAAGTCAATTCCGGTGAACTTTTGTATGGGAAAAGTCATCTCCGGTGAACTTTTGTATTGGGAAAGTCATGCCCGGTGAACTTTTGTATTGGGAAAGTCATCTCCGGTGAACTTTTGTATTGGGAAAGTCATCTCCGGTGAACTTTTATATTGGAAAAGTCATGCCCGGTGAACTTTTGTATTGGGAAAGTCATGCACGGTGAGCTATTGTATTGGGAAAGTCATGCCCGGTGAACTTTTGTATTGGGAAAGTCATGCCCGGTGAACTTTTGTATTGGGAAAGTCATCTCCGGTGAACTTTTGTATTGGGAAAGTCGTGCCCGGTGAACTTTTGTATTGGGAAAGTCATGCCCGGTGAACTTTTGTATGGGAAAAGTCATGCCCGGTGAACTTTTGTATTTGGAAAGTCATCTCCGGTGAACTTTTGTATTGGAAAAGTCATCTCCGGTGAACTTTTGTATGGGAAAAGTCATCTCCGGTAAACTTTTGTATTGGGAAAGTCATGCCCGGTGAACTTTTGTATTGGGAAAGTCATGCCCGGTGAACTTTTGTATGGGAAAAGTCATCTCCGGTGAACTTTTGTATTGGGAAAGTCATCTCCGGTGAACTTTTGTATTGGGAAAGTCATCTCCGGTGAACTTTTGTATGGGAAAAGTCATCTCCGGTGAACTTTTGTATTGGGAAAGTCATCTCCGGTGAACTTTTGTATTGGGAAAGTCATCTCCGGTGAACTTTTGTATGGGAAAAGTCATCTCCGGTGAACTTTTGTATTGGGAAAGTCATGCCCGGTGAACTTTTATATTGGGAAAGTCATGCCCGGTGAACTTTTGTATTGGGAAAGTCACGCCCGGTGAACTTTTGTATTGGGAAAGTCATCTCCGGTGAACTTTTGTATTGGGAAAGTCATCTCCGGTGAACTTTTGTATGGGAAAAGTCATCTCCGGTGAACTTTTGTATGGGAAAAGTCATCTCCGGTGAACTTTTGTATGGGAAAAGTCATCTCCGGTGAACTTTTGTATTGGGAAAGTCATCTCCGGTGAACTTTTGTGTTGGGAAAGTCATCTCCGGTGAACTTTTGTATGGGAAAAGTCATCTCCGGTGAACTTTTGTATTGGGAAAGTCATCTCCGGTGAACTTTTGTATGGGAAAAGTCATCTCCGGTGAACTTTTGTATTGGGAAAGTCATGCCCGGTGAACTTTTGTATTGGGAAAGTCATCTCCGGTGAACTTTTGTATTGGGAAAGTCATCTCCGGTGAACTTTTGTATGGGAAGAGTCATCTCCGGTGAACTTTTGTTTTGGGAAAGTCATCTCCGGTGAACTTTTGTATGGGAAAAGTCATCTCCGGTGAACTTTTGTATTGGGAAAGTCATCTCCGGTGAACTTTTGTATGGGAAAAGTAATCTCCGGTGAACTTTTGTATTGGGAAAGTCATCTCCGGTGAACTTTTGTATTGGGAAAGTCATCTCCGGTGAACTTTTGTATGGGAAAAGTCATCTCCGGTGAACTTTTGTATTGGGAAAGTCATCTCCGGTGAACTTTTGTATGGGAAAAGTCATCTCCGGTGAACTTTTGTATTGGGAAAGTCATCTCCGGTGAACTTTTGTATGGGAAAAGTCATCTCCGGTGAACTTTTGTATTGGGAAAGTCATCTCCGGTGAACTTTTGTATGGGAAAAGTCATCTCCGGTGAACTTTTGTATGGGAAAAGTCATCTCCGGTGAACTTTTGTATTGGGAAAGTCATCTCCGGTGAACTTTTGTATTGGGAAAGTCATCTCCGGTGAACTTTTGTATTGGGAAAGTCATCTCCGGTGAACTTTTGTATTGGGAAAGTCATCTCCGGTGAACTTTTGTATTGGGAAAGTCATCTCCGGTGAACTTTTGTATTGGGAAAGTCATCTCCGGTGAACTTTTGTATTGGGAAAGTCATCTCCGGTGAACTTTTGTATTGGGAAAGTCATCTCCGGTGAACTTTTGTATTGGGAAAGTCATCTCCGGTGAACTTTTGTATTGGGAAAGTCATGCCCGGTGAACTTTTGTATTGGGAAAGTCATGCCCGGTGAACTTTTGTATTGGGAAAGTCATCTCCGGTGAACTTTTGTATTGGGAAAGTCATGCCCGGTGAACTTTTGTATTGGGAAAGTCATCTCCGGTGAACTTTTGTATTGGGAAAGTCATCTCCGGTGAACTTTTGTATGGGAAAAGTCATCTCCGGTGAACTTTTGTATTGGGAAAGTCATCTCCGGTGAACTTTTGTATTGGGAAAGTCATCTCCGGTGAACTTTTGTATTGGGAAAGTCATCTCCGGTGAACTTTTGTATGGGAAAAGTCATCTCCGGTGAACTTTTGTATGGGAAAAGTCATCTCCGGTGAACTCTTGTATTGGGAAAGTCATGCCCGGTGAACTCTTGTATTGGGAAAGTCATGCCCGGTGAACTTTTGTATTGGGAAAGTCATGCCCGGTGAACTTTTGTATTGGGAAAGTCATGCCCGGTGAACTTTTGTATGGGAAAAGTCATCTCCGGTGAACTTTTGTATGGGAAAAGTCATCTCCGGTAAACTTTTGTATTGGGAAAGTCATCTCCGGTGAACTTTTGTATTGGGAAAGTCATCTCCGGTGAACTTTTGTATGGGAAAAGTCATCTCCGGTGAACTTTTATATTGGGAAAGTCATCTCCGGTGAACTTTTGTATTGGGAAAGTCATCTCCGGTGAACTTTTGTATTGGGAAAGTCATCTCCGGTGAACTTTTGTATTGGGAAAGTCATCTCCGGTGAACTTTTGTATGGGAAAAGCCATCTCCGGTGAACTTTTGTATTGGGAAAGTCATGCCCGGTGAACTTTTGTATTGGGAAAGTCATCTCCGGTGAACTTTTATATTGGGAAAGTCATCTCCGGTGAACTTTTGTATTGGGAAAGTCGTGCCCGGTGAACTTTTGTATTGGGAAAGTCATGCCCGGTGAACTTTTATATTGGGAAAGTCATCTCCGGTGAACTTTTGTATGGGAAAAGTCATCTCCGGTGAACTTTTGTATTGGGAAAGTCATCTCCGGTGAACTTTTGTATGGGAAAAGTCATGCCCGGTGAACTTTTGTATTGAGAAAGTCATGCCCGGTGAACTTTTGTATTGGGAAAGTCATCTCCGGTGAACTTTTGTATGGGAAAAGTCATCTCCGGTGAACTTTTGTATGGGAAAAGTCATCTCCGGTTAACTTTTGTATTGGGAAAGTCAACTCCGGTGAACTTTTGTATGGGAAAAGTCATGCCCGGTGAACTTTTGTATTGGGAAAGTCATCTCCGGTGAACTTTTGTATTGGGAAAGTCATCTCCGGTGAACTTTTATATTGGGAAAGTCATCTCCGGTGAACTTTTGTATTGGGAAAGTCATCTCCGGTGAACTTTTGTATGGGAAAAGTCATCTCCGGTGAACTTTTGTATTGGGAAAGTCATCTCCGGTGAACTTTTGTATTGGGAAAGTCATCTCCGGTGAACTTTTGTATTGGGAAAGTCATCTCCGGTGAACTTTTGTATGGGAAAAGTCATCTCCGGTGAACTTTTGTATGGGAAAAGTCATCTCCGGTGAACTTTTGTATGGGAAAAGCCATCTCCGGTGAACTTTTGTATTGGGAAAGTCATCTCCGGTGAACTTTTGTATTGGGAAAGTCATCTCCGGTGAACTTTTGTATGGGAAAAGTCATCTCCGGTGAATTTTTGTATTGGGAAAGTCATCTCCGGTGAACTTTTGTATGGGAAAAGTCATCTCCGGTGAACTTTTGTATTGGGAAAGTCATCTCCGGTGAACTTTTGTATTGGGAAAGTCATGCCCGGTGAACTTTTGTATTGGGAAAGTCATGCCCGGTGAACTTTTGTATTGGGAAAGTCATGCCCGGTGAACTTTTGTATGGGAAAAGTCATCTCCGGTGAACTTTTGTATGGGAAAAGTCATCTCCGGTGAACTTTTGTATTGGGAAAGTCATCTCCGGTGAACTTTTGTATTGGGAAAGTCATCTCCGGTGAACTTTTGTATGGGAAAAGTCATCTCCGGTGAACTTTTATATTGGGAAAGTCATCTCCGGTGAACTTTTGTATTGGGAAAGTCATCTCCGGTGAACTTTTGTATTGGGAAAGTCATCTCCGGTGAACTTTTGTATGGGAAAAGTCATCTCCGGTGAACTTTTGTATTGGGAAAATCATGCCCGGTGAACTTTTGTATTGGGAAAGTCATCTCCGGTGAACTTTTATATTGGGAAAGTCATCTCCGGTGAACTTTTGTATTGGGAAAGTCGTGCCCGGTGAACTTTTGTATTGGGAAAGTCATGCCCGGTGAACTTTTATATTGGGAAAGTCATCTCCGGTGAACTTTTGTATGGGAAAAGTCATCTCCGGTGAACTTTTGTATGGGAAAAGTCATCTCCGGTGAACTTTTGTATTGGGAAAGTCATCTCCGGTGAACTTTTGTATGGGAAAAGTCATGCCCGGTGAACTTTTGTATTGGGAAAGTCATGCCCGGTGAACTTTTGTATTGGGAAAGTCATCTCCGGTGAACTTTTGTATGGGAAAAGTCATCTCCGGTGAACTTTTGTATGGGAAAAGTCATCTCCGGTGAACTTTTGTATTTGGGAAAGTCATCTCCGGTGAACTTTTGTATGGGAAAAGTCATGCCCGGTGAACTTTTGTATTGGGAAAGTCATCTCCGGTGAACTTTTGTATTGGGAAAGTCATCTCCGGTGAACTTTTATATTGGGAAAGTCATCTCCGGTGAACTTTTGTATTGGGAAAGTCATCTCCGGTGAACTTTTGTATGGGAAAAGTCATCTCCGGTGAACTTTTGTATTGGGAAAGTCATCTCCGGTGAACTTTTGTATTGGGAAAGTCATCTCCGGTGAACTTTTGTATGGGGAAAGTCATCTCCGGTGAACTTTTGTATTGGGAAAGTCATCTCCGGTGAACTTTTGTATTGGGAAAGTCATCTCCGGTGAACTTTTGTATGGGAAAAGTCATCTCCGGTGAACTTTTATATTGGGAAAGTCATCTCCGGTGAACTTTTGTATTGGGAAAGTCATCTCCGGTGAACTTTTGTATTGGGAAAGTCATCTCCGGTGAACTTTTGTATGGGAAAAGTCATCTCCGGTGAACTTTTGTATTGGGAAAGTAATCTCCGGTGAACTTTTGTATTGGGAAAGTCATCTCCGGTGAACTTTTGTATTGGGAAGTCATCTCCGGTGAACTTTTGTATGGGAAAAGTCATCTCCGGTGAACTTTTGTATGGGAAAGTCATCTCCGGTGAACTTTTGTATTGGGAAAGTCATCTCCGGTGAACTTTTGTATGGGAAAAGTCATCTACGGTGAACTTTTGTATTGGGAAAGTAATCTCCGGTGAACTTTTGTATTGGGAAAGTCATCTCCGGTGAACTTTTGTATTGGGAAAGTCATGCCCGGTGAACTTTTGTATGGGAAAAGTCATCTCCGGTGAACTTTTGTATTGGGAAAGTCATCTCCGGTGAACTTTTGTATTGGGAAAGTCATGCCCGGTGAACTTTTGTATTGGGAAAGTCATCTCCGGTGAACTTTTGTATTGGGAAAGTCATCTCCGGTGAACTTTTGTATGGGAAAAGTCATCTCCGGTGAACTTTTATATTGGGAAAGTCATCTCCGGTGAACTTTTGTATTGGGAAAGTCATCTCCGGTGAACTTTTGTATTGGGAAAGTCATCTCCGGTGAACTTTTGTATGGGAAAAGTCATCTCCGGTGAACTTTTGTATTGGGAAAGTAATCTCCGGTGAACTTTTGTATTGGGAAAGTCATGCCCGGTGAACTTTTATATTGGGAAAGTCATCTCCGGTGAACTTTTGTATGGGAAAAGTCATCTCCGGTGAACTTTTGTATGGGAAAGTCATCTCCGGTGAACTTTTGTATTGGGAAAGTCATGCCCGGTGAACTTTTGTATTGGGAAAGTCATGCCCGGTGAACTTTTGTATTGGGAAAGTCATCTCCGGTGAACTTTTGTATTGGGAAAGTCATGCCCGGTGAACTTTTGTATTGGGAAAGTCATCTCCGGTGAACTTTTGTATTGGGAAAGTCATCTCCGGTGAACTTTTGTATTGGGAAAGTCATCTCCGGTGAACTTTTGTATTGGGAAAGTCATCTCCGGTGAACTTTTGTATTGGGAAAGTCATCTCCGGTGAACTTTTGTATTGGGAAAGTCATCTCCGGTGAACTTTTGTATTGGGAAAGTCATCTCCGGTGAACTTTTGTATGGGAAAAGTCATCTCCGGTGAACTTTTGTATTGGGAAAGTCATCTCCGGTGAACTTTTGTATGGGAAAAGTCATCTCCGGTGAACTTTTGTATTGGGAAAGTCATCTCCGGTGAACTTTTGTATGGGAAAAGTCATCTCCGGTGAACTTTTGTATTGGGAAAATCATGCCCGGTGAACTTTTGTATTGGGAAAGTCATGCCCGGTGAACTTTTGTATTGCGAAAGTCATCTCCGGTGAACTTTTGTATTGGGAAAGTCATCTCCGGTGAACTTTTGTATGGGAAAAGTCATCTCCGGTGAACTTTTGTATTGGGAAAGCCATCTCCGGTGAACTTTTGTATGGGAAAAGTCATCTCCGGTGAACTTTTGTATTGGGAAAGTCATCTCCGGTGAACTTTTGTATTGGGAAAGTCATCTCCGGTGAACTTATGTATTGGGAAAGTCATCTCCGGTGAACTTTTGTATTGGGAAAGTCATCTCCGGTGAACTTTTGTATTGGGAAAGTCATCTCCGGTGAACTTTTGTATGGGAAAAGTCATCTCCGGTGAACTTTTGTATTGGGAAAGTCATCTCCGGTGAACTTTTGTATGGGAAAGTCATCTCCGGTGAACTTTTGTATTGGGAAAGTCATGCCCGGTGAACTTTTGTATTGGGAAAGTCATCTCCGGTGAACTTTTGTGTTGGGAAAGTCATCTCCGGTGAACTTTTGTATTGGGAAAGTCATCTCCGGTGAACTTTTGTATGGGAAAAGTCATCTCCGGTGAACTTTTGTATTGGGAAAGTCATCTCCGGTGAACTTTTGTATTGGGAAAGTCATCTCCGGTGAACTTTTGTATTGGGAAAGTCATCTCCGGTGAACTTTTGTATTGGGAAAGTCATGCCCGGTGAACTTTTGTATTGGGAAAGTCATGCCCGCTGAACTTTTGTATTGGGAAAGTCATCTCCGGTGAACTTTTGTATTGGGAAAGTCATGCCCGGTGAACTTTTGTATTGGGAAAGTCATCTCCGGTGAACTTTTGTATTGGGAAAGTCATCTCCGGTGAACTTTTGTATGGGAAAAGTCATCTCCGGTGAACTTTTGTATTGGGAAAGTCATCTCCGGTGAACTTTTGTATTGGGAAAGTCATCTCCGGTGAACTTTTGTATTGGGAAAGTCATCTCCGGTGAACTTTTGTATGGGAAAAGTCATCTCCGGTGAACTTTTGTATTGGGAAAGTCATCTCCGGTGAACTTTTGTATGGGAAAAGTCATCTCCGGTGAACTTTTGTATTGGGAAAGTCATCTCCGGTGAACTTTTGTATTGGGAAAGTCATCTCCGGTGAACTTTTATATTGGGAAAGTCATCTCCGGTGAACTTTTGTATTGGGAAAGTCATCTCCGGTGAACTTTTGTATTGGGAAAGTCACCTCCGGTGAACTTTTGTATTGGGAAAGTCATGCCCGGTGAACTTTTGTATTGGGAAAGTCATCTCCGGTGAACTTTTGTATTGGGAAAGTCATCTCCGGTGAACTTTTGTATTGGGAAAGTCATCTCCGGAGAACTTTTGTATGGGAAAAGTCATCTCCGGTGAATTTTTGTATTGGGAAAGTCATCTCCGGTGAACTTTTGTATGGGAAAAGTCATCTCCGGTGAACTTTTGTATTGGGAAAGTCATCTCCGGTGAACTCTTGTATTGGGAAAGTCATGCCCGGTGAACTTTTGTATTGGGAAAGTCATGCCCGGTGAACTTTTGTATTGGGAAAGTCATGCCCGGTGAACTTTTGTATGGGAAAAGTCATCTCCGGTGAACTTTTGTATGGGAAAAGTCATCTCCGGTGAACTTTTGTATTGGGAAAGTCATCTCCGGTGAACTTTTGTATTGGGAAAGTCATCTCCGGTGAACTTTTGTATGGGAAAAGTCATCTCCGGTGAACTTTTATATTGGGAAAGTCATCTCCGGTGAACTTTTGTATTGGGAAAGTCATCTCCGGTGAACTTTTGTATTGGGAAAGTCATCTCCGGTGAACTTTTGTATTGGGAAAGTCATCTCCGGTGAACTTTTGTATGGGAAAAGCCATCTCCGGTGAACTTTTGTATTGGGAAAGTCATGCCCGGTGAACTTTTGTATTGGGAAAGTCATCTCCGGTGAACTTTTATATTGGGAAAGTCATCTCCGGTGAACTTTTGTATTGGGAAAGTCGTGCCCGGTGAACTTTTGTATTGGGAAAGTCATGCCCGGTGAACTTTTATATTGGGAAAGTCATCTCCGGTGAACTTTTGTATGGGAAAAGTCATCTCCGGTGAACTTTTGTATTGGGAAAGTCATCTCCGGTGAACTTTTGTATGGGAAAAGTCATGCCCGGTGAACTTTTGTATTAAGAAAGTCATGCCCGGTGAACTTTTGTATTGGGAAAGTCATCTCCGGTGAACTTTTGTATGGGAAAAGTCATCTCCGGTGAACTTTTGTATGGGAAAAGTCATCTCCGGTTAACTTTTGTATTGGGAAAGTCAACTCCGGTGAACTTTTGTATGGGAAAAGTCATGCCCGGTGAACTTTTGTATTGGGAAAGTCATCTCCGGTGAACTTTTGTATTGGGAAAGTCATCTCCGGTGAACTTTTATATTGGGAAAGTCATCTCCGGTGAACTTTTGTATTGGGAAAGTCATCTCCGGTGAACTTTTGTATGGGAAAAGTCATCTCCGGTGAACTTTTGTATTGGGAAAGTCATCTCCGGTGAACTTTTGTATTGGGAAAGTCATCTCCGGTGAACTTTTGTATTGGGAAAGTCATCTCCGGTGAAATTTTGTATGGGAAAAGTCATCTCCGGTGAACTTTTGTATGGGAAAAGTCATCTCCGGTGAACTTTTGTATGGGAAAAGCCATCTCCGGTGAACTTTTGTATTGGGAAAGTCATCTCCGGTGAACTTTTGTATTGGGAAAGTCATCTCCGGTGAACTTTTGTATGGGAAAAGTCATCTCCGGTGAATTTTTGTATTGGGAAAGTCATCTCCGGTGAACTTTTGTATGGGAAAAGTCATCTCCGGTGAACTTTTGTATTGGGAAAGTCATCTCCGGTGAACTTTTGTATTGGGAAAGTCATGCCCGGTGAACTTTTGTATTGGGAAAGTCATGCCCGGTGAACTTTTGTATTGGGAAAGTCATGCCCGGTGAACTTTTGTATGGGAAAAGTCATCTCCGGTGAACTTTTGTATGGGAAAAGTCATCTCCGGTGAACTTTTGTATTGGAAAAGTCATCTCCGGTGAACTTTTGTATTGGGAAAGTCATCTCCGGTGAACTTTTGTATGGGAAAAGTCATCTCCGGTGAACTTTTATATTGGGAAAGTCATCTCCGGTGAACTTTTGTATTGGGAAAGTCATCTCCGGTGAACTTTTGTATTGGGAAAGTCATCTCCGGTGAACTTTTGTATGGGAAAAGTCATCTCCGGTGAACTTTTGTATTGGGAAAATCATGCCCGGTGAACTTTTGTATTGGGAAAGTCATCTCCGGTGAACTTTTATATTGGGAAAGTCATCTCCGGTGAACTTTTGTATTGGGAAAGTCGTGCCCGGTGAACTTTTGTATTGGGAAAGTCATGCCCGGTGAACTTTTATATTGGGAAAGTCATCTCCGGTGAACTTTTGTATGGGAAAAGTCATCTCCGGTGAACTTTTGTATGGGAAAAGTCATCTCCGGTGAACTTTTGTATTGGGAAAGTCATCTCCGGTGAACTTTTGTATGGGAAAAGTCATGCCCGGTGAACTTTTGTATTGGGAAAGTCATGCCCGGTGAACTTTTGTATTGGGAAAGTCATCTCCGGTGAACTTTTGTATGGGAAAAGTCATCTCCGGTGAACTTTTGTATGGGAAAAGTCATCTCCGGTGAACTTTTGTATTTTGGGAAAGTCATCTCCGGTGAACTTTTGTATGGGAAAAGTCATGCCCGGTGAACTTTTGTATTGGGAAAGTCATCTCCGGTGAACTTTTGTATTGGGAAAGTCATCTCCGGTGAACTTTTATATTGGGAAAGTCATCTCCGGTGAACTTTTGTATTGGGAAAGTCATCTCCGGTGAACTTTTGTATGGGAAAAGTCATCTCCGGTGAACTTTTGTATTGGGAAAGTCATCTCCGGTGAACTTTTGTATTGGGAAAGTCATCTCCGGTGAACTTTTGTATGGGGAAAGTCATCTCCGGTGAACTTTTGTATTGGGAAAGTCATCTCCGGTGAACTTTTGTATTGGGAAAGTCATCTCCGGTGAACTTTTGTATGGGAAAAGTCATCTCCGGTGAACTTTTATATTGGGAAAGTCATCTCCGGTGAACTTTTGTATTGGGAAAGTCATCTCCGGTGAACTTTTGTATTGGGAAAGTCATCTCCGGTGAACTTTTGTATGGGAAAAGTCATCTCCGGTGAACTTTTGTATTGGGAAAGTAATCTCCGGTGAACTTTTGTATTGGGAAAGTCATCTCCGGTGAACTTTTGTATTGGGAAGTCATCTCCGGTGAACTTTTGTATGGGAAAAGTCATCTCCGGTGAACTTTTGTATGGGAAAGTCATCTCCGGTGAACTTTTGTATTGGGAAAGTCATCTCCGGTGAACTTTTGTATGGGAAAAGTCATCTACGGTGAACTTTTGTATTGGGAAAGTAATCTCCGGTGAACTTTTGTATTGGGAAAGTCATCTCCGGTGAACTTTTGTATTGGGAAAGTCATGCCCGGTGAACTTTTGTATGGGAAAAGTCATCTCCGGTGAACTTTTGTATTGGGAAAGTCATCTCCGGTGAACTTTTGTATTGGGAAAGTCATGCCCGGTGAACTTTTGTATTGGGAAAGTCATCTCCGGTGAACTTTTGTATTGGGAAAGTCATCTCCGGTGAACTTTTGTATGGGAAAAGTCATCTCCGGTGAACTTTTATATTGGGAAAGTCATCTCCGGTGAACTTTTGTATTGGGAAAGTCATCTCCGGTGAACTTTTGTATTGGGAAAGTCATCTCCGGTGAACTTTTGTATGGGAAAAGTCATCTCCGGTGAACTTTTGTATTGGGAAAGTAATCTCCGGTGAACTTTTGTATTGGGAAAGTCATGCCCGGTGAACTTTTATATTGGGAAAGTCATCTCCGGTGAACTTTTGTATGGGAAAAGTCATCTCCGGTGAACTTTTGTATGGGAAAGTCATCTCCGGTGAACTTTTGTATTGGGAAAGTCATGCCCGGTGAACTTTTGTATTGGGAAAGTCATGCCCGGTGAACTTTTGTATTGGGAAAGTCATCTCCGGTGAACTTTTGTATTGGGAAAGTCATGCCCGGTGAACTTTTGTATTGGGAAAGTCATCTCCGGTGAACTTTTGTATTGGGAAAGTCATCTCCGGTGAACTTTTGTATTGGGAAAGTCATCTCCGGTGAACTTTTGTATTGGGAAAGTCATCTCCGGTGAACTTTTGTATTGGGAAAGTCATCTCCGGTGAACTTTTGTATTGGGAAAGTCATCTCCGGTGAACTTTTGTATTGGGAAAGTCATCTCCGGTGAACTTTTGTATGGGAAAAGTCATCTCCGGTGAACTTTTGTATTGGGAAAGTCATCTCCGGTGAACTTTTGTATGGGAAAAGTCATCTCCGGTGAACTTTTGTATTGGGAAAGTCATCTCCGGTGAACTTTTGTATGGGAAAAGTCATCTCCGGTGAACTTTTGTATTGGGAAAATCATGCCCGGTGAACTTTTGTATTGGGAAAGTCATGCCCGGTGAACTTTTGTATTGCGAAAGTCATCTCCGGTGAACTTTTGTATTGGGAAAGTCATCTCCGGTGAACTTTTGTATGGGAAAAGTCATCTCCGGTGAACTTTTGTATTGGGAAAGCCATCTCCGGTGAACTTTTGTATGGGAAAAGTCATCTCCGGTGAACTTTTGTATTGGGAAAGTCATCTCCGGTGAACTTTTGTATTGGGAAAGTCATCTCCGGTGAACTTTTGTATTGGGAAAGTCATCTCCGGTGAACTTTTGTATTGGGAAAGTCATCTCCGGTGAACTTTTGTATTGGGAAAGTCATCTCCGGTGAACTTTTGTATGGGAAAAGTCATCTCCGGTGAACTTTTGTATTGGGAAAGTCATCTCCGGTGAACTTTTGTATGGGAAAGTCATCTCCGGTGAACTTTTGTATTGGGAAAGTCATGCCCGGTGAACTTTTGTATTGGGAAAGTCATCTCCGGTGAACTTTTGTATTGGGAAAGTCATCTCCGGTGAACTTTTGTATTGGGAAAGTCATGCCCGGTGAACTTTTGTATGGGGAAAGTCATCTCCGGTGAACTTTTGTATTGGGAAAGTCATCTCCGGTGAACTTTTGTATGGGAAAAGTCATCTCCGGTGAACTTTTGTATTGGGAAAGTCATCTCCGGTGAACTTTTGTATGGGAAAGTCATCTCCGGTGAACTTTTGTATTGGGAAAGTCATGCCCGGTGAACTTTTGTATTGGGAAAATCATTGGGAAAGTCATCTCCGGTGAACTTTTGTATTGGGAAAGTCATCTCCGGTGAACTTTTGTATGGGAAAAGTCATCTCCGGTGAACTTTTGTATTGGGAAAGTCATCTCCGGTGAACTTTTGTATTGGGAAAGTCATCTCCGGTGAACTTTTGTATGGGAAAAGTCATCTCCGGTGAACTTTTGTATTGGGAAAGTCATCTCCGGTGAACTTTTGTATGGGAAAGTCATCTCCGGTGAACTTTTGTATTGGGAAAGTCATGCCCGGTGAACTTTTGTATTGGGAAAGTCATCTCCGGTGAACTTTTGTATTGGGAAAGTCATCTCCGGTGAACTTTTGTATTGGGAAAGTCATGCCCGGTGAACTTTTGTATGGGGAAAGTCATCTCCGGTGAACTTTTGTATTGGGAAAGTCATCTCCGGTGAACTTTTGTATGGGAAAAGTCATCTCCGGTGAACTTTTGTATTGGGAAAGTCATCTCCGGTGAACTTTTGTATGGGAAAGTCATCTCCGGTGAACTTTTGTATTGGGAAAGTCATGCCCGGTGAACTTTTGTATTGGGAAAATCATTGGGAAAGTCATCTCCGGTGAACTTTTGTATTGGGAAAGTCATCTCCGGTGAACTTTTGTATGGGAAAAGTCATCTCCGGTGAACTTTTGTATTGGGAAAGTCATCTCCGGCGAACTTTTGTATTGGGAAAGTCATCTCCGGTGAACTTTTGTATGGGAAAAGTCATCTCCGGTGAACTTTTGTATTGGGAAAGTCATCTCCGGTGAACTTTTGTATGGGAAAAGTCATCTGCGGTGAACTTTTGTATTGGGAAAGTCATCTCCGGTGAACTTTTGTATGGGAAAAGTCATCTCCGGTGAACTTTTGTATTGGGAAAGTCATCTCCGGTGAACTTTTGTATTGGGAAAGTCATCTCCGGTGAACTTTTGTATGGGAAAAGTCATCTCCGGTGAACTTTTGTATTGGGAAAGTCATCTCCGGTGAACTTTTGTATGGGAAAAGTCATCTCCGGTGAACTTTTGTATGGGAAAAGTCATCTCCGGTGAACTTTTGTATTGGGAAAGTCATCTCCGGTGAACTTTTGTATTGGGAAAGTCATCTCCGGTGAACTTTTGTATGGGAAAAGTCATCTCCGGTGAACTTTTATATTGGGAAAGTCATCTCCGGTGAACTTTTGTATTGGGAAAGTCATCTCCGGTGAACTTTTGTATGGGAAAGTCATCTCCGGTGAACTTTTGTATTGGGAAAGTCATCTCCGGTGAACTTTTGTATGGGAAAAGTCATCTCCGGTGAACTTTTGTATTGGGAAAGTAATCTCCGGTGAACTTTTGTATTGGGAAAGTCATCTCCGGTGAACTTTTGTATTGGGAAAGTCATGCCCGGTGAACTTTTGTATGGGAAAGTCATCTCCGGTGAACTTTTGTATTGGGAAAGTCATCTCCGGTGAACTTTTGTATTGGGAAAGTCATCTCCGGTGAACTTTTGTATTGGGAAAGTCATCTCCGGTGAACTTTTGTATTGGGAAAGTCATCTCCGGTGAACTTTTGTATTGGGAAAGTCATCTCCGGTGAACTTTTGTATTGGGAAAGTCATCTCCGGTGAACTTTTGTATGGGAAAAGTCATCTCCGGTGAACTTTTGTATTGGGAAAGTCATCTCCGGCGAACTTTTGTATTGGGAAAGTCATCTCCGGTGAACTTTTGTATGGGAAAAGTCATCTCCGGTGAACTTTTGTATTGGCAAAAGTCATCTCCGGTGAACTTTTGTATGGGAAAAGTCATCTCCGGTGAACTTTTGTATTGGGAAAGTCATCTCCGGTGAACTTTTGTATGGGAAAAGTCATCTCCGGTGAACTTTTGTATTGGGAAAGTCATCTCCGGTGAACTTTTGTATTGGGAAAGTCATCTCCGGTGAACTTTTGTATTGGGAAAGTCATCTCCGGTGAACTTTTGTATTGGGAAAGTCATCTCCGGTGAACTTTTGTATGGGAAAAGTCATCTCCGGTGAACTTTTGTATGGGAAAAGTCATCTCCGGTGAACTTTTGTATTGGGAAAGTCATGCCCGGTGAACTTTTGTATTGGGAAAGTCATGCCCGGTGAACTTTTGTATTGGGAAAGTCATGCCCGGTGAACTTTTGTATTGGGAAAGTCGTGCCCGGTGAACTTTTGTATTGGGAAAGTCATGCCCGGTGAACTTTTGTATTGGGAAAGTCATCTCCGGTGAACTTTTGTATTGGGAAAGTCATGCCCGGTGAACTTTTGTATGGGAAAAGTCATCTCCGGTGAACTTTTGTATGGGAAAAGTCATCTCCCGTGAACTTTTGTATTGGGAAAGTCATCTCCGGTGAACTTTTGTATTGGGAAAGTCATCTCCGGTGAACTTTTGTATTGGGAAAGTCATGCCCGGTGAACTATTGTATTGGGAAAGTCATCTCCGGTGAACTTTTGTATTGGGAAAGTCATGCCCGGTGAACTTTTGTATGGGAAAAGTCATCTCCGGTGAACTTTTGTATTGGGAAAGTCATCTCCGGTGAACTTTTGTATGGGAAAAGTCATCTCCGGTGAACTTTTGTATTGGGAAAGTCATCTCCGGTGAACTTTTGTATTGGGAAAAAGTCATCTCCGGTGAACTTTTGTATTGGGAAAGTCATCTCCGGTGAACTTTTGTATTGGGAAAGTCATCTCCGGTGAACTTTTGTATGGGAAAAGTCATATCCGGTGAACTTTTGTATGGGAAAAGTCATCTCCGGTGAACTTTGGTATTGGGAAAGTCATGCCCGGTGAACTTTTGTATTGGGAAAGTCATGCCCGGTGAACTTTTGTATTGCGAAAGTCATGCCCGGTGAACCTTTGTATTGGGAAAGTCGTGCCCGGTGAACTTTTGTATTGGGAAAGTCATGCCCGGTGAACTTTTGTATTGGGAAAGTCATCTCCGGTGAACTTTTGTATTGGGAAAGTCATGCCCGGTGAACTTTTGTATGGGAAAAGTCATCTCCGGTGAACTTTTGTATTGGGAAAGTCATCTCCGGTGAACTTTTGTATGGGAAAAGTCATCTCCGGTGAACTTTTGTATTGGGAAAGTCATCTCCGGTGAACTTTTGTATTGGGAAAGTCATCTCCGGTGAACTTTTGTATGGGAAAAGTCATCTCCGGTGAACTTTTGTATTGGGAAAGTCATGCCCGGTGAACTATTGTATTGGGAAAGTCATCTCCGGTGAACTTTTGTATTGGGAATGTCATGCCCGGTGAACTTTTGTATTGGAAAAGTCATCTCCGGTGAACTTTTGTATTGGGAAAGTCATCTCCGGTGAACTTTTGTATGGGAAAAGTCATCTCCGGTGAACTTTTGTATTGGGAAAGTCATCTCCGGTGAACTTTTGTATTGGGAAAAGTCATCTCCGGTGAACTTTTGTATTGGGAAAGTCATCTCCGGTGAACTTTTGTATTGGGAAAGTCATCTCCGGTGAACTTTTGTATGGGAAAAGTCATCTCCGGTGAACTTTTGTATGGGAAAAGTCATCTCCGGTGAACTTTTGTATTGGGAAAGTCATCTCCGGTGAACTTTTGTATGGGAAAGGTCATCTCCGGTGAACTTTTGTATTGGGAAAGTCATCTCCGGTGAACTTTTGTATGGGAAAAGTCATCTCCGGTGAACTTTTGTATTGGGAAAGTCATCTCCGGTGAACTTTTGTAATGGGAAAGTCATCTCCGGTGAACTTTTGTATTGGGAAAGTCATCTCCGGTGAACTTTTGTATTGGGAAAGTCATCTCCGGTGAACTTTTGTATTGGGAAAGTCATCTCCGGTGAACTTTTGTATGGGAAAAGTCATCTCCGATGAACTTTTGTATGGGAAAAGTCATCTCCGGTGAACTTTTGTATTGGGAAAGTCATGCCCGGTGAACTTTTGTATTGGGAAAGTCATGCCCGGTGAACTTTTGTATTGGAAAGTCGTGCCCGGTGAACTTTTGTATTGGGAAAGTCATGCCCGGTGAACTTTTGTATTGGGAAAGTCATCTCCGGTGAACTTTTGTATGGGAAAAGTCATCTCCGGTGAACTTTTGTATGGGAAAAGTCATCTCCGGTGAACTTTTGTATTGGGAAAGTCATCTCCGGTGAACTTTTGTATTGGGAAAGTCATCTCCGGTGAACTTTTGTATGGGAAAAGTCATCTCCGGTGAACTTTTGTATTGGGAAAGTCATCTCCGGTGAACTTTTGTATTGGGAAAGTCATCTCCGGTGAACTTTTGTATTGGGAAAGTCATCTCCGGTGAACTTTTGTATGGGAAAAGTCATCTCCGGTGAACTTTTGTATTGGGAAAGTCATGCCCGGTGAACTTTTGTATTGGGAAAGTCATGCCCGGTGAACTTTTGTATTGGGAAAGTCATGCCCGGTGAACTTTTGTATTGGGAAAGTCGTGCCCGGTGAACTTTTGTATTGGGAAAGTCATGCCCGGTGAACTTTTGTATTGGGAAAGTCATCTCCGGTGAACTTTTGTATTGGGAAAGTCATGCCCGGTGAACTTTTGTATGGGAAAAGTCATCGCCGGTGAACTTTTGTATTGGGAAAGTCATCTCCGGTGAACTTTTGTATGGGAAAAGTCATCTCCGGTGAACTTTTGTATTGGGAAAGTCATCTCCGGTGAACTTTTGTATTGGGAAAAGTCATCTTCGGTGAACTTTTGTGTTGGGAAAGTCATCTCCGGTGAACTTTTGTATTGGGAAAGTCATCTCCGGTGAACTTTTGTATTGGGAAAGTCATGCCCGGTGAACTTTTGTATTGGGAAAGTCATCTCCGGTGAACTTTTGTATGGGAAAAGTCATCTCCGGTGAACTTTTGTATTGGGAAAGTCATGCCCGGTGAACTTTTGTATTGGGAAAGTCATCTCCGGTGAACTTTTGTATTGGGAAAGTCGTGCCCGGTGAACTTTTGTATTGGGAAAGTCATGCCCTTTGAACTTTTATATTGGGAAAGTCATCTCCGGTGAACTTTTGTATTGGGAAAAGTCATCTCCGGCGAACTTTTGTATTGGGAAAGTCATCTCCGGTGAACTTTTGTATGGGAAAAGTCATCTCCGGTGAACTTTTGTATGGGAAAAGTCATCTCCGGTGAACTTTTGTATTGGGAAAGTCATGCCCGGTGAACTTTTGTATTGGGAAAGTCATCTCCGGTGAACTTTTGTATGAGAAAAGTCATCTCCGGTGAACTTTTGTATTGGGAAAGTCATCTCCGGTGAACTTTTGTATGGGAAAAGTCATCTCCGGTGAACTTTTGTATGGGAAAAGTCATCTCCGGTGAACTTTTGTATTGGGAAAGTCATCTCCGGTGAACTTTTGTATTGGGAAAGTCATGCCCGGCGAACTTTTGTATTGGGAAAGTCATGCCCGGTGAACTTTTGTATTGGGAAAGTCATGCCCGGTGAACTTTTGTATTGGAAAAGTCATGCCCGGTGAACTTTTGTATTGGGAAAGTCATGCCCGGTGAACTTTTATATTGGAAAAGTCATGCCCGGTGAACTTTTGTATTGGGAAAGTCATGCCCGGTGAACTATTGTATTGGGAAAGTCATGCCCGGTGAACTTTTGTATTGGGAAAGTCATGCCCGGTGAACTTTTGTATTGGGAAAGTCATGCCCGGTGAACTTTTGTATTGGGAAAGTCATCTCCGGTGAACTTTTATATTGGAAAAGTCATGCCCGGTGAACTTTTGTATTGGGAAAGTCATGCCCGGTGAACTATTGTATTGGGAAAGTCATGCCCGGTGAACTTTTGTATTGGGAAAGTCATGCCCGGTGAACTTTTGTATTGGGAAAGTCATCTCCGGTGAACTTTTGTATTGGGAAAGTCATGCCCGGTGAACTATTGTATTGGGAAAGTCATGCCCGGTGAACTTTTGTATTGGGAAAGTCATGCCCGGTGAACTTTTGTTTTGGGAAAGTCATGCCCGGTGAACTTTTGTATTGGGAAAGTCATGCCCGGTGAACTTTTGTATTGGGAAAGTCATGCCCGGTGAACTTTTGTATGGGAAAAGTCATCTCCGGTGAACTTTTGTATTGGGAAAGTCATCTCCGGTGAACTTTTGTATGGGAAAAGTCATCTCCGGTGAACTTTTGTATTGGGAAAGTCATCTCCGGTGAACTTTTGTATTGGGAAAGTCATCTCCGGTGAACTTTTATATTGGGAAAGTCATCTCCGGTGAACTTTTGTATTGGGAAAGTCATCTCCGGTGAACTTTTGTATTGGGAAAGTCATCTCCGGGGAACTTTTGTATGGGAAAAGTCATCTCCGGTAAACTTTTGTATTGGGAAGTCATCTCCGGTGAACTTTTGTATGGGAAAAGTCATCTCCGGTGAACTTTTGTATTGGGAAAGTCATCTCCGGTGAACTTTTGTATTGGGAAAGTCATGCCCGGTGAACTTTTGTATTGGGAAAGTCATGCCCGTTGAACTTTTGTATGGGAAAAGTCATCTCCGGTGAACTTTTGTATGGGAAAAGTCATCTCCGGTGAACTTTTGTATTGGGAAAGTCATCTCCGGTGAACTTTTGTATTGGGAAAGTCATCTCCGGTGAACTTTTGTATTGGGAAAGTCATCTCCGGTGAACTTTTGTATGGGAAAAGTCATCTCCGGTGAACTTTTGTATGGGAAAAGTCATCTCCGGTGAACTTTTGTATTGGGAAAGTCATCTCCGGTGAACTTTTGTATTGGGAAAGTCATCTCCGGTGAACTTTTATATTGGGAAAGTCATCTCCGGTGAACTTTTGTATTGGGAAAGTCATCTCCGGTGAACTTTTGTATTGGGAAAGTCATCTCCGGTGAACTTTTGTATTGGGAAAGTCATCTCCGGTGAACTTTTGTATTGGGAAAGTCATCTCCGGTGAACTTTTGTATTGGGAAAGTCATCTCCGGTGAACTTTTGTATGGGAAAAGTCATCTCCGGTGAACTTTTGTATTGGGAAAGTCATCTCCGGTGAACTTTTGTATTGGGAAAAGTCATCTCCGGTGAACTTTTGTATTGGGAAAGTCATCTCCGGTGAACTTTTGTATTGGGAAAGTCATCTCCGGTGAACTTTTGTATTGGGAAAGTCATCTCCGGTGAACTTTTGTATGGGAAAAGTCATCTCCGGTGAACTTTTGTATTGGGAAAGTCATCTCCGGTGAACTTTTGTATGGGAAAAGTCATCTCCGGTGAACTTTTGTATTGGGAAAGTCATCTCCTGTGAACTTTTGTATTGGGAAAGTCATCTCCGGTGAACTTTTGTATGGGAAAAGTCATCTCCGGTGAACTTTTGTATTGGGAAAGTCATCTCCGGTGAACTTTTGTATTGGGAAAGTCATGCCCGGTGACCTTTTGTATGGGAAAAGTCATCTCCGGTGAACTTTTGTATTGGGAAAGTCATGGCCGGTGAACTTTTGTATTGGGAAAGTCATCTCCGGTGAACTTTTGTATGGGAAAAGTCATCTCCGGTGAACTTTTGTATTGGGAAAGTCATCTCCGGTGAACTTTTGTATTGGGAAAGTCATGCCCGGTGAACTTTTGTATTGGGAAAGTCATGCCCGGTGAACTTTTGTATTGGGAAAGTCATCTCCGGTGAACTTTTGTATGGGAAAAGTCATCTCCGGTGAACTTTTGTATTGGGAAAGTCATGCCCGGTGAACTTTTGTATTGGGAAAGTCATCTCCGGTGAACTTTTGTATTGGGAAAGTCGTGCCCGGTGAACTTTTGTATTGGGAAAGTCATGCCCGGTGAACTTTTATATTGGAAAAGTCATCTCCGGTGAACTTTTGTATGGGAAAAGTCATCTCCGGTGAACTTTTGTATGGGAAAAGTCATCTCCGGTGAACTTTTGTATTCGGAAAGTCATGCCCGGCGAACTTTTGTATTGGGAAAGTCATGCCCGGTGAACTTTTGTATTGGGAAAGTCATGCCCGGTGAACTTTTGTATTGGAAAAGTCATGCCCGGTGAACTTTTGTATTGGGAAAGTCATGCCCGGTGAACTTTTATATTGGAAAAGTCATGCCCGGTGAACTTTTGTATTGGGAAAGTCATGCCCGGTGAACTATTGTATTGGGAAAGTCATGCCCGGTGAACTTTTGTATTGGGAAAGTCATGCCCGGTGAACTTTTGTATTGGGAAAGTCATGCCCGGTGAACTTTTGTATTGGGAAAGTCATCTCCGGTGAACTTTTATATTGGAAAAGTCATGCCCGGTGAACTTTTGTATTGGGAAAGTCATGCCCGGTGAACTATTGTATTGGGAAAGTCATGCCCGGCGAACTTTTGTATTAGGAAAGTCATGCCCGGTGAACTTTTGTATTGGGAAAGTCATGCCCGGTGAACTTTTGTATTGGAAAAGTCATGCCCGGTGAACTTTTGTATTGGGAAAGTCATGCCCGGTGAACTTTTATATTGGAAAAGTCATGCCCGGTGAACTTTTGTATTGGGAAAGTCATGCCCGGTGAACTATTGTATTGGGAAAGTCATGCCCGGTGAACTTTTGTATTGGGAAAGTCATGCCCGGTGAACTTTTGTATTGGGAAAGTCATGCCCGGTGAACTTTTGTATTGGGAAAGTCATCTCCGGTGAACTTTTATATTGGAAAAGTCATGCCCGGTGAACTTTTGTATTGGGAAAGTCATGCCCGGTGAACTATTGTATTGGGAAAGTCATGCCCGGTGAACTTTTGTATTGGGAAAGTCATGCCCGGTGAACTTTTGTATTGGGAAAGTCATCTCCGGTGAACTTTTGTATTGGGAAAGTCATGCCCGGTGAACTATTGTATTGGGAAAGTCATGCCCGGTGAACTTTTGTATTGGGAAAGTCATGCCCGGTGAACTTTTGTTTTGGGAAAGTCATGCCCGGTGAACTTTTGTATTGGGAAAGTCATGCCCGGTGAACTTTTGTATTGGGAAAGTCATGCCCGGTGAACTTTTGTATGGGAAAAGTCATCTCCGGTGAACTTTTGTATTGGGAAAGTCATCTCCGGTTAACTTTTGTATGGGAAAAGTCATCTCCGGTGAACTTTTGTATTGGGAAAGTCATCTCCGGTGAACTTTTGTATTGGGAAAGTCATCTCCGGTGAACTTTTATATTGGGAAAGTCATCTCCGGTGAACTTTTGTATTGGGAAAGTCATCTCCGGTGAACTTTTGTATTGGGAAAGTCATCTCCGGGGAACTTATGTATGGGAAAAGTCATCTCCGGTAAACTTTTGTATTGGGAAGTCATCTCCGGTGAACTTTTGTATGGGAAAAGTCATCTCCGGTGAACTTTTGTATTGGGAAAGTCATCTCCGGTGAACTTTTGTATTGGGAAAGTCATCTCCGGTGAACTTTTGTATTGGGAAAGTCATGCCCGGTGAACTTTTGTATTGGGAAAGTCATGCCCGGTGAACTTTTGTATTGGGAAAGTCATGCCCGGTGAACTTTTGTATGGGAAAAGTCATCTCCGGTGAACTTTTGTATGGGAAAAGTCATCTCCGGTGAACTTTTGTATTGGGAAAGTCATCTCCGGTGAACTTTTGTATTGGGAAAGTCATCTCCGGTGAACTTTTGTATTGGGAAAGTCATCTCCGGTGAACTTTTGTATGGGAAAAGTCATCTCCGGTGAACTTTTGTATGGGAAAAGTCATCTCCGGTGAACTTTTGTATTGGGAAAGTCATCTCCGGTGAACTTTTGTATTGGGAAAGTCATCTCCGGTGAACTTTTATATTGGGAAAGTCATCTCCGGTGAACTTTTGTATTGGGAAAGTCATCTCCGGTGAACTTTTGTATTGGGAAAGTCATCTCCGGTGAACTTTTGTATTGGGAAAGTCATCTCCGGTGAACTTTTGTATTGGGAAAGTCATCTCCGGTGAACTTTTGTATTGGGAAAGTCATCTCCGGTGAACTTTTGTATGGGAAAAGTCATCTCCGGTGAACTTTTGTATTGGGAAAGTCATCTCCGGTGAACTTTTGTATTGGGAAAAGTTATCTCCGGTGAACTTTTGTATTGGGAAAGTCATCTCCGGTGAACTTTTGTATTGGGAAAGTCATCTCCGGTGAACTTTTGTATTGGGAAAGTCATCTCCGGTGAACTTTTGTATGGGAAAAGTCATCTCCGGTGAACTTTTGTATTGGGAAAGTCATCTCCGGTGAACTTTTGTATGGGAAAAGTCATCTCCGGTGAACTTTTGTATTGGGAAAGTCATCTCCTGTGAACTTTTGTATTGGGAAAGTCATCTCCGGTGAACTTTTGTATGGGAAAAGTCATCTCCGGTGAACTTTTGTATTGGGAAAGTCATCTCCGGTGAACTTTTGTATTGGGAAAGTCATGCCCGGTGACCTTTTGTATGGGAAAAGTCATCTCCGGTGAACTTTTGTATTGGGAAAGTCATGGCCGGTGAACTTTTGTATTGGGAAAGTCATCTCCGGTGAACTTTTGTATGGGAAAAGTCATCTCCGGTGAACTTTTGTATTGGGAAAGTCATCTCCGGTGAACTTTTGTATTGGGAAAGTCATGCCCGGTGAACTTTTGTATTGGGAAAGTCATGCCCGGTGAACTTTTGTATTGGGAAAGTCATCTCCGGTAAACTTTTGTATTGGGAAGTCATCTCCGGTGAACTTTTGTATGGGAAAAGTCATCTCCGGTGAACTTTTGTATTGGGAAAGTCATCTCCGGTGAACTTTTGTATTGGGAAAGTCATCTCCGGTGAACTTTTGTATTGGGAAAGTCATGCCCGGTGAACTTTTGTATTGGGAAAGTCATGCCCGGTGAACTTTTGTATTGGGAAAGTCATGCCCGGTGAACTTTTGTATGGGAAAAGTCATCTCCGGTGAACTTTTGTATGGGAAAAGTCATCTCCGGTGAACTTTTGTATTGGGAAAGTCATCTCCGGTGAACTTTTGTATTGGGAAAGTCATCTCCGGTGAACTTTTGTATTGGGAAAGTCATCTCCGGTGAACTTTTGTATGGGAAAAGTCATCTCCGGTGAACTTTTGTATGGGAAAAGTCATCTCCGGTGAACTTTTGTATTGGGAAAGTCATCTCCGGTGAACTTTTGTATTGGGAAAGTCATCTCCGGTGAACTTTTATATTGGGAAAGTCATCTCCGGTGAACTTTTGTATTGGGAAAGTCATCTCCGGTGAACTTTTGTATGGGAAAGTCATCTCCGGTGAACTTTTGTATTGGGAAAGTCATCTCCGGTGAACTTTTGTATTGGGAAAGTCATCTCCGGTGAACTTTTGTATGGGAAAAGTCATCTCCGGTGAACTTTTGTATTGGGAAAGTCATCTCCGGTGAACTTTTGTATTGGGAAAAGTTATCTCCGGTGAACTTTTGTATTGGGAAAGTCATCTCCGGTGAACTTTTGTATTGGGAAAGTCATCTCCGGTGAACTTTTGTATTGGGAAAGTCATCTCCGGTGAACTTTTGTATGGGAAAAGTCATCTCCGGTGAACTTTTGTATTGGGAAAGTCATCTCCGGTGAACTTTTGTATGGGAAAAGTCATCTCCGGTGAACTTTTGTATTGGGAAAGTCATCTCCTGTGAACTTTTGTATTGGGAAAGTCATCTCCGGTGAACTTTTGTATGGGAAAAGTCATCTCCGGTGAACTTTTGTATTGGGAAAGTCATCTCCGGTGAACTTTTGTATTGGGAAAGTCATGCCCGGTGACCTTTTGTATGGGAAAAGTCATCTCCGGTGAACTTTTGTATTGGGAAAGTCATGGCCGGTGAACTTTTGTATTGGGAAAGTCATCTCCGGTGAACTTTTGTATGGGAAAAGTCATCTCCGGTGAACTTTTGTATTGGGAAAGTCATCTCCGGTGAACTTTTGTATTGGGAAAGTCATGCCCGGTGAACTTTTGTATTGGGAAAGTCATGCCCGGTGAACTTTTGTATTGGGAAAGTCATCTCCAGTGAACTTTTGTATGGGAAAAGTCATCTCCGGTGAACTTTTGTATTGGGAAAGTCATGCCCGGTGAACTTTTGTATTGGGAAAGTCATCTCCGGTGAACTTTTGTATTGGGAAAGTCGTGCCCGGTGAACTTTTGTATTGGGAAAGTCATGGCCGGTGAACTTTTATATTGGGAAAGTCATCTCCGGTGAACTTTTGTATTGGGAAAGTCATCTCCGGTGAACTTTTGTATGGGAAAAGTCATCTCCGGTGAACTTTTGTATTGGGAAAGTCATCTCCGGTGAACTTTTGTATGGGAAAAGTCATCTCCGGTGAACTTTTGTATTGGGAAAGTCATGCCCGGTGAACTTTTGTATTGGGAAAGTCGTGCCCGGTGAACTTTTGTATTGGGAAAGTCATGCCCGGTGAACTTTTGTATTGGGAAAGTCATCTCCGGTGAACTTTTGTATTGGGAAAGTCATCTCCGGTGAACTTTTGTATGGGAAAAGTCATCTCCGGTGAACTTTTGTATTGGGAAAGTCATCTCCGGTGAACTTTTGTATGGGAAAAGTCATCTCCGGTGAACTTTTGTATTGGGAAAGTCATGCCCGGTGAACTTTTGTATTGGGAAAGTCATCTCCGGTGAACTTTTGTATTGGGAAAGTCATCTCCGGTGAACTTTTGTATTGGGAAAGTCATCTCCGGTGAACTTTTGTATGGGAAAAGTCATCTCCGGTGAGCTTTTGTATTGGGAAAGTCATCTCCGGTGAACTTTTGTATGGGAAAAGTCATCTCCGGTGAACTTTTGTATTGGGAAAGTCATCTCCGGTGAACTTTTGTATTGGGAAAGTCATCTCCGGTGAACTTTTGTATTGGGAAAGTCATGCCAGGTGAACTTTTGTATTGGGAAAGTCGTGCCCGGTGAACTTTTGTATGGGAAAAGTCATCTCCGGTGAACTTTTGTATTGGGAAAGTCATCTCCGGTGAACTTTTGTATTGGGAAAGTCATCTCCGGTGAACTTTTGTATGGGAAAAGTCATCTCCGGTGAACTTTTGTATTGGGAAAGTCATCTCCGGTGAACTTTTGTATTGGGAAAGTCATGCCCGGTGAACTTTTGTATGGGAAAAGTCATCTCCGGTGAACTTTTGTATTGGGAAAGTCATGCCCGGTGAACTTTTGTATTGGGAAAGTCATCTCCGGTGAACTTTTGTATGGGAAAAGTCATCTCCGGTGAACTTTTGTATTGGGAAAGTCATCTCCGGTGAACTTTTGTATTGGGAAAGTCATGCCCGGTGAACTTTTATATGGGGAAAGTCATCTCCGGTGAACTTTTGTATGGGAAAAGTCATCTCCGGTGAACTTTTGTATTGGGAAAGTCATCTCCGGTGAACTTTTGTATTGGGAAAGTCATGCCCGGTGAACTTTTGTATTGGGAAAGTCATGCCCGGTGAACTTTTGTATTGGGAAAATCATGCCCGGTGAACTTTTGTATGGGAAAGTCATCTCCGGTGAACTTTTGTGTGGGAAAAGTCATCTCCGGTGAACTTTTGTATGGGAAAAGTCATCTCCGGTGAACTTTTGTATTGGGAAAGTCATCTCCGGTGAACTTTTGTATTGGGAAAGTCATCTCCGGTGAACTTTTGTATGGGAAAAGTCATCTCCGGTGAACTTTTGTATTGGGAAAGTCATCTCCGGTGAACTTTTGTATGGGAAAAGTCATCTCCGGTGAACTTTTGTATTGGGAAAGTCATCTCCGGTGAACTTTTGTATGGGAAAAGTCATCTCCGGTGAACTTTTGTATTGGGAAAGTCATCTCTTGAACTTTTGTATTGGGAAAGTCATGCCCGGTGAACTTTTATATTGGGAAAGTCATCTCCGGTGAACTTTTGTATTGGGAAAGTCATCTACGGTGAACTTTTGTATGGGAAAAGTCATCTCCGGTGAACTTTTGTATTGGGAAAGTCATCTCCGGTGAACTTTTGTATGGGAAAAGTCATCTCCGGTGAACTTTTGTATTGGGAAAGTCATCTCCGGTGAACTTTTGTATGGGAAAAGTCATCTCTGGTGAACTTTTGTATGGGAAAAGTCATCTCCGGTGAACTTTTGTATGGGAAAAGTCATCTCCGGTGAACTTTTGTATTGGGAAAGTCATCTCCGGTGAACTTTTGTATTGGGAAAGTCATCTCCGGTGAACTTTTGTATGGGAAAAGTCATCTCCGGTGAACTTTTGTATGGGAAAAGTCATCTCCGGTGAACTTTTGTATTGGGAAAGTCATGCCCGGTGAACTTTTGTATTGGGAAAGTCATGCCCGGTGAACTTTTGTATTGGGAAAGTCATGCCCGGTGAACTTTTGTATGGGAAAAGTCATCTCCGGTGAACTTTTGTATTGGGAAAGTCATCTCCGGTGAACTTTTGTATTGGGAAAGTCATGCCCGGTGAACTTTTGTATTGGGAAAGTCATCTCCGGTAAACTTTTGTATTGGGAAAGTCATCTCCGGTGAACTTTTGTATTGGGAAAGTCATCTCCGGTGAACTTTTGTATTGGGAAAGTCATCTCCGGTGAACTTTTGTATTGGGAAAGTCATCTCCGGTGAACTTTTGTATTGGGAAAGTCATGCCCGGTGAACTTTTGTATGGGAAAAGTCATCTCCGGTGAACTTTTGTATTGGGAAAGTCATCTCCGGTGAACTTTTGTATTGGGAAAGTCATCTCCGGTGAACTTTTGTATGGGAAAAGTCATCTCCGGTGAACTTTTGTATTGGGAAAGTCATCTCCGGTGAACTTTTGTATTGGGAAAGTCATCTCCGGTGAACTTTTGTATGGGAAAAGTCATCTCCGGTGAACTTTTGTATTGGGAAAGTCATCTCCGGTGAACTTTTGTATGGGAAAAGTCATCTCCGGTGAACTTTTGTATTGGGAAAGTCATGCCCGGTGAACTTTTGTATTGGGAAAGTCGTGCCCGGTGAACTTTTGTATTGGGAAAGTCATGCCCGGTGAACTTTTGTATTGGGAAAGTCATCTCCGGTGAACTTTTGTATTGGGAAAGTCATCTCCGGTGAACTTTTGTATGGGAAAAGTCATCTCCGGTGAACTTTTGTATTGGGAAAGTCATCTCCGGTGAACTTTTGTATGGGAAAAGTCATCTCCGGTGAACTTTTGTATTGGGAAAGTCATGCCCGGTGAACTTTTGTATTGGGAAAGTCATCTCCGGTGAACTTTTGTATTGGGAAAGTCATCTCCGGTGAACTTTTGTATTGGGAAAGTCATCTCCGGTGAACTTTTGTATGGGAAAAGTCATCTCCGGTGAGCTTTTGTATTGGGAAAGTCATCTCCGGTGAACTTTTGTATGGGAAAAGTCATCTCCGGTGAACTTTTGTATTGGGAAAGTCATCTCCGGTGAACTTTTGTATTGGGAAAGTCATCTCCGGTGAACTTTTGTATTGGGAAAGTCATGCCAGGTGAACTTTTGTATTGGGAAAGTCGTGCCCGGTGAACTTTTGTATGGGAAAAGTCATCTCCGGTAAACTTTTGTATTGGGAAAGTCATCTCCGGTGAACTTTTGTATTGGGAAAGTCATCTCCGGTGAACTTTTGTATGGGAAAAGTCATCTCCGGTGAACTTTTGTATTGGGAAAGTCATCTCCGGTGAACTTTTGTATTGGGAAAGTCATGCCCGGTGAACTTTTGTATGGGAAAAGTCATCTCCGGTGAACTTTTGTATTGGGAAAGTCATGCCCGGTGAACTTTTGTATTGGGAAAGTCATCTCCGGTGAACTTTTGTATGGGAAAAGTCATCTCCGGTGAACTTTTGTATTGGGAAAGTCATCTCCGGTGAACTTTTGTATTGGGAAAGTCATGCCCGGTGAACTTTTATATGGGGAAAGTCATCTCCGGTGAACTTTTGTATGGGAAAAGTCATCTCCGGTGAACTTTTGTATTGGGAGAGTCATCTCCGGTGAACTTTTGTATTGGGAAAGTCATGCCCGGTGAACTTTTGTATTGGGAAAGTCATGCCCGGTGAACTTTTGTATTGGGAAAATCATGCCCGGTGAACTTTTGTATGGGAAAGTCATCTCCGGTGAACTTTTGTGTGGGAAAAGTCATCTCCGGTGAACTTTTGTATGGGAAAAGTCATCTCCGGTGAACTTTTGTATTGGGAAAGTCATCTCCGGTGAACTTTTGTATTGGGAAAGTCATCTCCGGTGAACTTTTGTATGGGAAAAGTCATCTCCGGTGAACTTTTGTATTGGGAAAGTCATCTCCGGTGAACTTTTGTATGGGAAAAGTCATCTCCGGTGAACTTTTGTATTGGGAAAGTCATCTCCGGTGAACTTTTGTATGGGAAAAGTCATCTCCGGTGAACTTTTGTATTGGGAAAGTCATCTCCGGTGAACTTTTGTATTGGGAAAGTCATCTCCGGTGAACTTTTGTATGGGAAAAGTCATCTCCGGTGAACTTTTGTATTGGGAAAGTCATGCCCGGTGAACTTTTATATTGGGAAATTCATCTCCGGTGAACTTTTGTATTGGGAAAGTCATCTACGGTGAACTTTTGTATGGGAAAAGTCATCTCCGGTGAACTTTTGTATTGGGAAAGTCATCTCCGGTGAACTTTTGTATGGGAAAAGTCATCTCCGGTGAACTTTTGTATTGGGAAAGTCATCTCCGGTGAACTTTTGTATGGGAAAAGTCATCTCTGGTGAACTTTTGTATGGGAAAAGTCATCTCCGGTGAACTTTTGTATGGGAAAAGTCATCTCCGGTGAACTTTTGTATTGGGAAAGTCATCTCCGGTGAACTTTTGTATTGGGAAAGTCATCTCCGGTGAACTTTTGTATGGGAAAAGTCATCTCCGGTGAACTTTTGTATGGGAAAAGTCATCTCCGGTGAACTTTTGTATTGGGAAAGTCATGCCCGGTGAACTTTTGTATTGGGAAAGTCATGCCCGGTGAACTTTTGTATTGGGAAAGTCATGCCCGGTGAACTTTTGTATGGGAAAAGTCATCTCCGGTGAACTTTTGTATTGGGAAAGTCATCTCCGGTGAACTTTTGTATTGGGAAAGTCATGCCCGGTGAACTTTTGTATTGGGAAAGTCATCTCCGGTAAACTTTTGTATTGGGAAAGTCATCTCCGGTGAACTTTTGTATTGGGAAAGTCATCTCCGGTGAACTTTTGTATTGGGAAAGTCATCTCCGGTGAACTTTTGTATTGGGAAAGTCATCTCCGGTGAACTTTTGTATTGGGAAAGTCATGCCCGGTGAACTTTTGTATGGGAAAAGTCATCTCCGGTGAACTTTTGTATTGGGAAAGTCATCTCCGGTGAACTTTTGTATTGGGAAAGTCATCTCCGGTGAACTTTTGTATGGGAAAAGTCATCTCCGGTGAACTTTTGTATTGGGAAAGTCATCTCCGGTGAACTTTTGTATGGGAAAAGTCATCTCCGGTGAACTTTTGTATTGGGAAAGTCATCTCCGGTGAACTTTTGTATGGGAAAAGTCATCTCCGGTGAACTTTTGTATGGGAAAAGTCATCTCCGGTGAACTTTTGTATTGGGAAAGTCATCTCCGGTGAACTTTTGTATTGGGAAAGTCATGCCCGGTGAACTTTTGTATTGGGAAAGTCATGCCCGGTGAACTATTGTATTGGGAAAGTCATGCCCGGTGAACTTTTGTATTGGGAAAGTCATGCCCGGTGAACTTTTGTATTGGGAAAGTCATCTCCGGTGAACTTTTGTATTGGGAAAGTCATCTCCGGTGAACTTTTGTATGGGAAAAGTCATCTCCGGTGAACTTTTGTATTGGGAAAGTCATCTCCGGTGAACTTTTGTATGGGAAAAGTCATCTCCGGTGAACTTTTGTATTGGGAAAGTCATCTCCGGTGAACTTTTGTATGGGAAAAGTCATCTCCGGTGAACTTTTGTATTGGGAAAGTCATGCCCGGTGAACTTTTATATTGGGAAAGTCATCTCCGGTGAACTTTTGTATGGGAAAAGTCATCTCCGGTGAACTTTTGTATTGGGAAAGTCATCTCCGGTGAACTTTTGTATTGGGAAAGTCATCTCCGGTGAACTTTTGTATTGGGAAAGTCATCTCCGGTGAACTTTTGTATTGGGAAAGTCATCTCCGGTGAACTTTTGTATGGGAAAAGTCATCTCCGGTGAACTTTTGTATTGGGAAAGTCATCTCCGGTGAACTTTTGTATGGGAAAAATCATCTCCGGTGAACTTTTGTATTGGGAAAGTCATCTCCGGTGAACTTTTGTATGGGAAAAGTCATCTCCGGTGAACTTTTGTATTGGGAAAGTCATCTCCGGTGAACTTTTGTATTGGGAAAGTCATCTCCGGTGAACTTTTGTATGGGAAAAGTCATCTCCGGTGAACTTTTGTATTGGGAAAGTCATCTCCGGTGAACTTTTGTATGGGAAAAGTCATCTCCGGTGAACTTTTGTATTGGGAAAAGTCATCTCCGGTGAACTTTTGTATTGGGAAAGTCATCTCCGGTGAACTTTTGTATGGGAAAAGTCATCTCCGGTGAACTTTTGTATTGGGAAAGTCATCTCCGGTGAACTTTTGTATTGGGAAAGTCATCTCCGGTGAACTTTTGTATTGGGAAAGTCATGCCCGGTGAACTTTTGTATTGGGAAAGTCATCTCCGGTGAACTTTTGTATTGGAAAATTCATCTCCGGTGAACTTTTGTATTGGGAAAGTCATCTCCGGTGAACTTTTGTATTGGGAAAGTCATCTCCGGTGAACTTTTGTATGGGAAAAGTCATCTCCGGTGAACTTTTGTATTGGGAAAGTCATCTCCGGTGAACTTTTGTATTGGGAAAGTCATGCCCGGTGAACTTTTATATTGGGAAAGTCATCTCCGGTGAACTTTTGTATGGGAAAAGTCATCTCCGGTGAACTTTTGTATTGGGAAAGTCACGCCCGGTGAACTTTTGTATTTTGAAAGTCATGCCCGGTGAACTTTTGTATTGGGAAAGTCATGCCCGGTGAACTTTTGTATGGGAAAAGTCATCTCCGGTGAACTTTTGTATTGGGAAAGTCATCTCCGGTGAACTTTTGTATGGGAAAAGTCATCTCCGGTGAACTTTTGTATTGGGAAAGTCATCTCCGGTGAACTTTTGTATTGGGAAAGTCATGCCCGGTGAACTTTTGTATTGGGAAAGTCATCTCCGGTGAACTTTTGTATTGGGAAAGTCATCTCCGGTGAACTTTTGTATGGGAAAAGTCATCTCCGGTGAACTTTTGTATTGGGAAAGTCATCTCCGGTGAACTTTGTATGGGAAAAGTCATCTCCGGTGAACTTTTGTATTGGGAAAGTCATGCCCGGTGAACTTTTGTATTGGGAAAGTCATCTCCGGTGAACTTTTGTATGGGAAAAGTCATCTCCGGTGAACTTTTGTATGGGAAAAGTCATCTCCGGTGAACTTTTGTATTGGGAAAGTCATCTCCGGTGAACTTTTGTAAGGGAAAAGTCATCTTCGGTGAACTTTTGTATGGGAAAAGTCATCTCCGGTGAACTTTTGTATTGGGAAAGTCATCTCCGGTGAACTTTTGTATGGGAAAAGTCATCTCCGGTGAACTTTTGTATTGGGAAAGTCATGCCCGTTGAACTTTTGTATTGGGAAAGTCATGCCCTGTGAACTTTTGTATTGGGAAAGTCATGCCCGGTGAACTTTTGTATGGGAAAAGTCATCTCCGGTGAACTTTTGTATGGGAAAAGTCATCTCCGGTGAACTTTTGTATTGGGAAAGTCATCTCCGGTGAACTTTTGTATTGGGAAAGTCATCTCCGGTGAACTTTTGTATTGGGAAAGTCATCTCCGGTGAACTTTTGTATGGGAAAAGTCATCTCCGGTGAACTTTTGTATGGGAAAAGTCATCTCCGGTGAACTTTTGTATTGGGAAAGACATCTCCGGTGAACTTTTGTATTGGGAAAGTCATCTCCGGTGAACTTTTATATTGGGAAAGTCATCTCCGGTGAACTTTTGTATTGGGAAAGTCATCTCCGGTAAACTTTTGTATTGGGAAAGTCATCTCCGGTGAACTTTTGTATTGGGAAAGTCATCTCCGGTGAACTTTTGTATTGGGAAAGTCATCTCCGGTGAACTTTTGTATTGGGAAAGTCATCTCCGGTGAACTTTTGTATGGGAAAAGTCATCTCCGGTGAACTTTTGTATTGGGAAAGTCGTGCCCGGTGAACTTTTGTATTGGGAAAGTCATGCCCGGTGAACTTTTGTATGGGAAAAGTCATCTCCGGTGAACTTTTGTATGGGAAAAGTCATCTCCGGTGAACTTTTGTATTGGGAAAGTCATGCCCGGTGAACTTTTGTATTGGGAAAGTCATCTCCGGTGAACTTTTGTATTGGGAAAGTCATGCCCGGTGAACTTTTATATTGGGAAAGTCATCTCCGGTGAACTTTTGTATTGGGAAAGTCATCTCCGGTGAACTTTTGTATGGGAAAAGTCATCTCCGGTGAACTTTTGTATGGGAAAAGTCATCTCCGGTGAACTTTTGTATGGGAAAAGTCATCTCCGGTGAACTTTTGTATTGGGAAAGTCATCTCCGGTGAACTTTTGTATTGGGAAAGTCATCTCCGGTGAACTTTTGTATGGGAAAGTCATCTCCGGTGAACTTTTGTATTGGGAAAGTCATCTCCGGTGAACTTTTGTATGGGAAAAGTCATCTCCGGTGAACTTTTGTATTGGGAAAGTCATCTCCGGTGAACTTTTGTATTGGGAAAGTCATCTCCGGTGAACTTTTGTATTGGGAAAGTCATGCCCGGTGAACTTTTGTATTGGGAAAGTCATCTCCGGTGAACTTTTGTATTGGGAAAGTCATCTCCGGTGAACTTTTGTATGGGAAAAGTCATCTCCGGTGAACTTTTGTATTGGGAAAGTCATCTCCGGTGAACTTTTGTATGGGAAAAGTCATCTCCGGTGAACTTTTGTATTGGGAAAGTCATCTCCGGTGAACTTTTGTATGGGAAAAGTCATCTCCGGTGAACTTTTGTATGGGAAAAGTCATCTCCGGTGAACTTTTGTATTGGGAAAGTCATCTCCGGTGAACTTTTGTATGGGAAAAGTCATCTCCGGTGAACTTTTGTATTGGGAAAGTCATCTCCGGTGAACTTTTGTATGGGAAAAGTCATCTCCGGTGAACTTTTGTATTGGGAAAGTCATCTCCGGTGAACTTTTGTATGGGAAAAGTCATCTCCGGTGAACTTTTGTATTGGGAAAGTCACCTCCGGTGAACTTTTGTATGGGAAAAATCATCTCCGGTGAACTTTTGTATTGGTAAAGTCATGCCCGGTGAACTTTTGTATTGGGAAAGTCATCTCCGGTGAACTTTTGTATGGGAAAAGTCATCTCCGGTGAACTTTTATATTGGAAAAGTCATGCCCGGTGAACTTTTGTATTGGGAAAGTCATCTCCGGTGAACTTTTATATTGGGAAAGTCATGCCCGGTGAACTACTGTATTGGGAAAGTCATCTCCGGTGAACTTTTGTATGGGAAAAGTCATCTCCGGTGAACTTTCGTATGGGAAAAGTCATCTCCGGTGAACTTTTGTATGGGAAAAGTCATCTCCGGTGAACTTTTGTATTGGGAAAGTCATCTCCGGTGAACTTTTGTATTGGGAAAGTCATCTCCGGTGAACTTTTGTATGGGAAAGTCATCTCCGGTGAACTTTTGTATGGGAAAAGTCATCTCCGGTGAACTTTTGTATTGGGAAAGTCATGCCCGGTGAACTTTTGTATTGGGAAAGTCATCTCCGGTGAACTTTTGTATTGGGAAAGTCATCTCCGGTGAACTTTTGTATGGGAAAAGTCATCTCCGGTGAACTTTTGTATTGGGAAAGTCACGCCCGGTGAACTTTTGTATTTTGAAAGTCATGCCCGGTGAACTTTTGTATTGGGAAAGTCATGCCCGGTGAACTTTTGTATGGGAAAAGTCATCTCCGGTGAACTTTTGTATTGGGAAAGTCATCTCCGGTGAACTTTTGTATGGGAAAAGTCATCTCCGGTGAACTTTTGTATTGGGAAAGTCATCTCCGGTGAACTTTTGTATTGGGAAAGTCATGCCCGGTGAACTTTTGTATTGGGAAAGTCATCTCCGGTGAACTTTTGTATTGGGAAAGTCATCTCCGGTGAACTTTTGTATGGGAAAAGTCATCTCCGGTGAACTTTTGTATTGGGAAAGTCATCTCCGGTGAACTTTTGTATGGGAAA
This sequence comes from Musca autumnalis, assembly GCF_047663935.1. Taxonomy (NCBI): domain Eukaryota; kingdom Metazoa; phylum Arthropoda; class Insecta; order Diptera; family Muscidae; genus Musca; species Musca autumnalis. Next base: position 146,728 of record NW_027411776.1, read on the forward strand.
AGTCATCTCCGGTGAACTTTTGTATTGGGAAAGTCATGCCCGGTGAACTTTTGTATTGGGAAAGTCATCTCCGGTGAACTTTTGTATGGGAAAAGTCATCTCCGGTGAACTTTTGTATGGGAAAAGTCATCTCCGGTGAACTTTTGTATTGGGAAAGTCATCTCCGGTGAACTTTTGTAAGGGAAAAGTCATCTTCGGTGAACTTTTGTATGGGAAAAGTCATCTCCGGTGAACTTTTGTATTGGGAAAGTCATCTCCGGTGAACTTTTGTATGGGAAAAGTCATCTCCGGTGAACTTTTGTATTGGGAAAGTCATGCCCGTTGAACTTTTGTATTGGGAAAGTCATGCCCGGTGAACTTTTGTATTGGGAAAGTCATGCCCGGTGAACTTTTGTATGGGAAAAGTCATCTCCGGTGAACTTTTGTATGGGAAAAGTCATCTCCGGTGAACTTTTGTATTGGGAAAGTCATCTCCGGTGAACTTTTGTATTGGGAAAGTCATCTCCGGTGAACTTTTGTATTGGGAAAGTCATCTCCGGTGAACTTTTGTATGGGAAAAGTCATCTCCGGTGAACTTTTGTATGGGAAAAGTCATCTCCGGTGAACTTTTGTATTGGGAAAGACATCTCCGGTGAACTTTTGTATTGGGAAAGTCATCTCCGGTGAACTTTTATATTGGGAAAGTCATCTCCGGTGAACTTTTGTATTGGGAAAGTCATCTCCGGTAAACTTTTGTATTGGGAAAGTCATCTCCGGTGAACTTTTGTATTGGGAAAGTCATCTCCGGTGAACTTTTGTATTGGGAAAGTCATCTCCGGTGAACTTTTGTATTGGGAAAGTCATCTCCGGTGAACTTTTGTATGGGAAAAGTCATCTCCGGTGAACTTTTGTATTGGGAAAGTCGTGCCCGGTGAACTTTTGTATTGGGAAAGTCATGCCCGGTGAACTTTTGTATGGGAAAAGTCATCTCCGGTGAACTTTTGTATGGGAAAAGTCATCTCCGGTGAACTTTTGTATTGGGAAAGTCATGCCCGGTGAACTTTTGTATTGGGAAAGTCATCTCCGGTGAACTTTTGTATTGGGAAAGTCATGCCCGGTGAACTTTTATATTGGGAAAGTCATCTCCGGTGAACTTTTGTATTGGGAAAGTCATCTCCGGTGAACTTTTGTATGGGAAAAGTCATCTCCGGTGAACTTTTGTATGGGAAAAGTCATCTCCGGTGAACTTTTGTATGGGAAAAGTCATCTCCGGTGAACTTTTGTATTGGGAAAGTCATCTCCGGTGAACTTTTGTATTGGGAAAGTCATCTCCGGTGAACTTTTGTATGGGAAAGTCATCTCCGGTGAACTTTTGTATTGGGAAAGTCATCTCCGGTGAACTTTTGTATGGGAAAAGTCATCTCCGGTGAACTTTTGTATTGGGAAAGTCATCTCCGGTGAACTTTTGTATTGGGAAAGTCATATCCGGTGAACTTTTGTATTGGGAAAGTCATGCCCGGTGAACTTTTGTATTGGGAAAGTCATCTCCGGTGAACTTTTGTATTGGGAAAGTCATCTCCGGTGAACTTTTGTATGGGAAAAGTCATCTCCGGTGAACTTTTGTATTGGGAAAGTCATCTCCGGTGAACTTTTGTATGGGAAAAGTCATCTCCGGTGAACTTTTGTATTGGGAAAGTCATCTCCGGTGAACTTTTGTATGGGAAAAGTCATCTCCGGTGAACTTTTGTATGGGAAAAGTCATCTCCGGTGATCTTTTGTATTGGGAAAGTCATCTCCGGTGAACTTTTGTATGGGAAAAGTCATCTCCGGTGAACTTTTGTATTGGGAAAGTCATCTCCGGTGAACTTTTGTATGGGAAAAGTCATCTCCGGTGAACTTTTGTATTGGGAAAGTCATCTCCGGTGAACTTTTGTATGGGAAAAGTCATCTCCGGTGAACTTTTGTATTGGGAAAGTCACCTCCGGTGAACTTTTGTATGGGAAAAATCATCTCCGGTGAACTTTTGTATTGGTAAAGTCATGCCCGGTGAACTTTTGTATTGGGAAAGTCATCTCCGGTGAACTTTTGTATGGGAAAAGTCATCTCCGGTGAACTTTTATATTGGAAAAGTCATGCCCGGTGAACTTTTGTATTGGGAAAGTCATCTCCGGTGAACTTTTATATTGGGAAAGTCATGCCCGGTGAACTATTGTATTGGGAAAGTCATCTCCGGTGAACTTTTGTATGGGAAAAGTCATCTCCGGTGAACTTTCGTATGGGAAAAGTCATCTCCGGTGAACTTTTGTATGGGAAAAGTCATCTCCGGTGAACTTTTGTATTGGGAAAGTCATCTCCGGTGAACTTTTGTATTGGGAAAGTCATCTCCGGTGAACTTTTGTATGGGAAAGTCATCTCCGGTGAACTTTTGTATGGGAAAAGTCATCTCCGGTGAACTTTTGTATTGGGAAAGTCATGCCCGGTGAACTTTTGTATTGGGAAAGTCATCTCCGGTGAACTTTTGTATTGGGAAAGTCATCTCCGGTGAACTTTTGTATGGGAAAAGTCATCTCCGGTGAACTTTTGTATTGGGAAAGTCATCTCCGGTGAACTTTTGTATCGGAAAAGTCATCTCCGGTGAACTTTTGTATTGGGAAAGTCATCTCCGGTGAACTTTTGTATGGGAAAAGTCATCTCCGGTGAACTTTTGTATGGGAAAAGTCATCTCCGGTGAACTTTTGTATTGGGAAAGTCATCTCCGGTGAACTTTTGTATGGGAAAAGTCATCTCCAGTGAACTTTTGTATTGGGAAAGTCATCTCCGGTGAACTTTTGTATGGGAAAAGTCATCTCCGGTGAACTTTTGTATTGGGAAAGTCATCTCCGGTGAACTTTTGTATGGGAAAAGTCATCTCCGGTGAACTTTTGTATTGGGAAAGTCATCTCCGGTGAACTTTTGTATGGGAAAAATCATCTCCGGTGAACTTTTGTATTGGGAAAGTCATGCCCGGTGAACTTTTGTATTGGGAAAGTCATCTCCGGTGAACTTTTGTATGGGAAAAGTCATCTCCGGTGAACTTTTATATTGGGAAAAGTCATGCCCGGTGAACTTTTGTATTGGGAAAGTCATCTCCGGTGAACTTTTGTATTGGGAAAGTCATGCCCGGTGAACTTTTGTATTGGGAAAGTCATGCCCGGTGAACTTTTGTATTGGGAAAGTCATCTCCGGTTAACTTTTGTATTGGGAAAGTCATGCCCGGTGAACTTTTGTATTGGGAAAGTCATCTCCGGTGAACTTTTGTATTGGGAAAGTCATCTCCGGTGAACTTTTGTATTGGGAAAGTCATCTCCGGTGAACTTTTGTATGGGAAAAGTCATCTCCGGTGAACTTTTGTATTGGGAAAGTCATCTCCGGTGAACTTTTGTATGGGAAAAGTCATCTCCGGTGAACTTTTGTATTGGGAAAGTCATCTCCGGTGAACTTTTGTATTGGGAAAGTCATGCCCGGTGAACTTTTGTATTGGGAAAGTCGTGCCCGGTGAACTTTTGTATTGGGAAAGTCATCTCCGGTGAACTTTTGTATGGGAAAGTCATCTCCGGTGAACTTTTGTATTGGGAAAGTCATCTCCGGTGAACTTTTGTATGGGAAAAGTCATCTCCGGTGAACTTTTGTATTGGGAAAGTCATCTCCGGTGAACTTTTGTATGGGAAAAGTCATCTCCGGTGAACTTTTGTATTGGGAAAGTCATCTCCGGTGAACTTTTGTATTGGGAAAGTCATCTCCGGTGAACTTTTGTATGGGAAAAGTCATCTCCGGTGAACTTTTGTATTGGGAAAGTCATCTCCGGTGAACTTTTGTATGGGAAAAGTCATCTCCGGTGAACTTTTGTATTGGGAAAGTCATCTCCGGTAAACTTTTGTATGGGAAAAGTCATCTCCGGTGAACTTTTGTATTGGGAAAGTCATGCCCGGTGAACTATTGTATTGGGAAAGTCATCTCCGGTGAACTTTTGTATTGGGAAAGTCATGCCCGGTGAACTTTTGTATTGGGAAAGTCATGCCCGGTGAACTTTTGTATTGGGAAAGTCATCTCCGGTGAACTTTTGTATTGGGAAAGTCATGCCCGGTGAACTTTTGTATTGGGAAAGTCATCTCCGGTGAACTTTTGTATTGGGAAAGTCATCTCCGGTGAACTTTTATATTGGAAAAGTCATGCCCGGTGAACTTTTGTATTGGGAAAGTCATGCCCGGTGAACTATTGTATTGGGAAAGTCTTGCCCGGTGAACTTTTGTATTGGGAAAGTCATGCCCGGTGAACTTTTGTATTGGGAAAGTCATCTCCGGTGAACTTTTGTATGGGAAAAGTCATCTCCGGTGAACTTTTGTATTGGGAAAGTCATCTCCGGTGAACTTTTGTATGGGAAAAATCATCTCCGGTGAACTTTTGTATTGGGGAAAGTCATGCCCGGTGAACTTTTGTATTGGGAAAGTCATCTCCGGTGAACTTTTGTATGGGAAAAGTCATCTCCGGTGAACTTTTGTATTGGGAAAGTCATCTCCGGTGAACTTTTGTATTGGGAAAGTCATCTCCGGTGAACTTTTGTATGGGAAAAGTCATCTCCGGTGAACTTTTGTATTGGGAAAGTCATCTCCGGTGAACTTTTGTATGGGAAAAGTCATCTCCGGTGAACTTTTGTATTGGGAAAGTCATCTCCGGTGAACTTTTGTATTGGGAAAGTCATCTCCGGTGAACTTTTGTATGGGAAAAGTCATCTCCGGTGAACTTTTGTATTTGGAAAGTCATGCCCGGTGAACTTTGGTATGGGAAAAGTCATCTCCGGTGAACTTTTGTATTGGGAAAGTCATGTCCGGTGAACTTTTGTATTGGGAAAAGTCATCTCCGGTGAACTTTTGTATTGGGAAAGTCATCTCCGGTGAACTTTTGTATTGGGAAAGTCATCTCCAGTGAACTTTTGTATGGGAAAAGTCATCTCCGGTGAACTTTTGTATGGGAAAAGTCATCTCCGGTGAACTTTTGTATTGGGAAAGTCATCTCCGGTGAACTTTTGTATGGGAAAAGTCATCTCCGGTGAACTTTTGTATTGGGAAAGTCATCTCGGGTGAACTTTTGTATTGGGAAAGTCATCTCCGGTGAACTATTGTATTGGGAAAGTCATCTCCGGTGAACTTTTGTATGGGAAAAGTCATCTCCGGTGAACTTTTGTATTGGGAAAGTCATCTCCGGTGAACTTTTGTATGGGAAAAGTCATCTCCGGTGAACTTTTGTATTGGGAAAGTCATCTCCGGTGAACTTTTGTATTGGGAAAGTCATATCCGGTGAACTTTTGTATGGGAAAAGTCATCTCCGGTGAACTTTTGTATTGGGAAAGTCATCTCCGGTGAACTTTTGTATTGGGAAAGTCATGCCCGGTGAACTTTTGTATGGGAAAAGTCATCTCCGGTGAACTTTTGTATTGGAAAAGTCATGCCCGGTGAACTTTTATATTGGGAAAGTCATCTCCGGTGAACTTTTGTATTGGGAAAGTCATCTCCGGTGAACTTTTGTATGGGAAAAGTCATCTCCGGTGAACTTTTGTATTGGGAAAGTCATCTCCGGTGAACTTTTGTATTGGGAAAGTCATGCCCGGTGAACTTTTGTATTGGGAAAGTCATCTCCGGTGAACTTTTGTATTGGGAAAGTCATCTCCGGTGAACTTTTGTATGGGAAAAGTCATCTCCGGTGAACTTTTGTATTGGGAAAGTCATCTCCGGTGAACTTTTGTATTGGGAAAGTCATCTCCGGTGAACTTTTGTATTGGAAAAGTCATCTCCGGTGAACTTTTGTATTGGGAAAGTCATCTCCGGTGAACTATTGTATTGGGAAAGTCATGCCCGGTGAACTTTTGTATTGGGAAAGTCATCTCCGGTGAACTTTTATATTGGAAAAGTCATGCCCGGTGAACTTTTGTATTGGGAAAGTCATGCCCGGTGAACTATTGTATTGGGAAAGTCATGCCCGGTGAACTTTTGTATTGGGAAAGTCATGCCCGGTGAACTTTTGTATTGGGAAAGTCATCTCCGGTGAACTTTTGTATTGGGAAAGTCATGCCCGGTAAACTTTTGTATTGGGAAAGTCATGCCCGGTGAACTTTTGTATTGGGAAAGTCATGCCCGGTGAACTTTTGTATTGGGAAAGTCATCTCCGGTGAACTTTTGTATTGGGAAAGTCATCTCCGGTGAACTTTTGTATTGGGAAAGTCATCTCCGGTGAACTTTTGTATGGGAAAAGTCATCTCCGGTGAACTTTTGTATGGGAAAAGTCATCCCCGGTGAACTTTTGTATTGGGAAAGTCATGCCCGGTGAACTTTTGTATTGGGAAAGTCATCTCCGGTGAACTTTTGTATGGGAAAAGTCATCTCCGGTGAACTTTTGTATGGGAAAAGTCATCTCCGGTGAACTTTTGTATGGGAAAAGTCATCTCCGGTGAACTTTTATATTGGGAAAGTCATCTCCGGTGAACTTTTGTATGGGAAAAGTCATCTCCGGTGAACTTTTGTATTGGGAAAGTCATCTCCGGTGAACTTTTGTATGGGAAAAGTCATCTCCGGTGAACTTTTGTATTGGGAAAGTCATGCCCGGTGAACTTTTGTATTGGGAAAGTCATGCCCGGTGAACTTTTGTATTGGGAAAGTCATGTCCGGTGAACTTTTGTATTGGGAAAGTCGTGCCCGGTGAACTTTTGTATTGGGAAAGTCATGCCCGGTGAACTTTTGTATTGGGAAAGTCATGCCCGGTGAACTTTTGTATTGGGAAAGTCATCTCCGGTGAACTTTTGTATTGGGAAAGTCATCTCCGGTGAACTTTTGTATGGGAAAAGTCATCTCCGGTGAACTTTTGTATTGGGAAAGTCATCTCCGGTGAACTTTTGTATTGGGAAAGTCATCTCCGGTGAACTTTTGTATGGGAAAAGTCATCTCCGGTGAACTTTTGTATTGGGAAAGTCATCTCCGGTGAACTTTTGTATGGGAAAAGTCATCTCCGGTGAACTTTTGTATTGGGAAAGTCATCTCCGGTGAACTTTTGTATTGGGAAAGTCATGCCCGGTGAACTTTTGTATGGGAAAAGTCATCTCCGGTGAACTTTTGTATTGGGAAAGTCATCTCCGGTGAACTTTTGTATTGGGAAAGTCATCTCCGGTGAACTTTTGTATTGGGAAAGTCATCTCCGGTGAACTTTTGTATGGGAAAAGTCTTCTCCGGTGAACTTTTGTATTGGGAAAGTCATCTCCGGTGAACTTTTGTATTGGGAAAGTCATCTCCGGTGAACTTTTGTATGGGAAAAGTCATCTCCGGTGAACTTTTGTATTGGGAAAGTCATCTCCGGTGAACTTTTGTATTGGGAAAGTCATCTCCGGTGAACTTTTGTATGGGAAAAGTCATCTCCGGTGAACTTTTGTATTGGTAAAGTCATGCCCGGTGAACTTTTATATTGGGAAAGTCATCTCCGGTGAACTTTTGTATTGGGAAAGTCATCTCCGGTGAACTTTTGTATGGAAAAAGTCATCTCCGGTGAACTTTTGTATTGGGAAAGTCATCTCCGGTGAACTTTTGTATGGGAAAAGTCATCTCCGGTGAACTTTTGTATTGGGAAAGTCATCTCCGGTGAACTTTTATATTGGAAAAGTCATCTCCGGTGAACTTTTGTATTGGGAAAGTCATCTCCGGTGAACTTTTGTATTGGGAAAGTCATCTCCGGTGAACTTTTGTATGGGAAAAGTCATCTCCGGTGAACTTTTGTATTGGGAAAGTCGTGCCCGGTGAACTTTTGTATTGGGAAAGTCATGCCCGGTGAACTTTTGTATGGGAAAAGTCATCTCCGGTGAACTTTTGTATTGGGAAAGTCATCTCCGGTGAACTTTTGTATGGGAAAAGTCATCTCCGGTGAACTTTTGTATTGGGAAAGTCATCTCCGGTGAACTTTTGTATTGGGAAAAGTCATCTCCGGTGAACTTTTGTATTGGGAAAGTCATCTCCGGTGAACTTTTGTATTGGGAAAGTCATCTCCGGTGAACTTTTGTATTGGGAAAGTCATCTCCGGTGAACTTTTGTATGGGAAAAGTCATCTCCGGTGAACTTTTGTATTGGGAAAGTCATCTCCGGTGAACTTTTGTATGGGAAAAGTCATCTCCGGTGAACTTTTGTATTGGGAAAGTCATCTCCGGTGAACTTTTGTATTGGGAAAGTCATCTCCGGTGAACTTTTGTATGGGAAAAGTCATCTCCGGTGAACTTTTGTATTGGGAAAGTCATCTCCGGTGAACTTTTGTATTGGGAAAGTCATGCCCGGTGAACTTTTGTATGGGAAAAGTCATCTCCGGTGAACTTTTGTATTGGGAAAGTCATGCCCGGTGAACTTTTGTATTGGGAAAGTCATCTCCGGTGAACTTTTGTATTGGGAAAGTCATCTCCGGTGAACTTTTGTATGGGAAAAGTCATCTCCGGTGAACTTTTGTATTGGGAAAGTCATCTCCGGTGAACTTTTGTATTGGGAAAAGTCATCTCCGGTGAACTTTTGTATTGGGAAAGTCATCTCCGGTGAACTTTTGTATTGGGAAAGTCATCTCCGGTGAACTTTTGTATGGGAAAAGTCATCTCCGGTGAACTTTTGTATTGGGAAAGTCATGCCCGGTGAACTTTTATATTGGGAAAGTCATCTGCGGTGAACTTTTGTATTGGGAAAGTCATCTCCGGTGAACTTTTGTATGGGAAAAGTCATCTCCGGTGAACTTTTGTATTGGGAAAGTCATCTCCGGTGAACTTTTGTATGGGAAAAGTCATCTCCGGTGAACTTTTGTATTGGGAAAGTCATCTCCGGTGAACTTTTGTATGGGAAAAGTCATCTCCGGTGAACTTTTGTATTGGGAAAGTCATCTCCGGTGAACTTTTGTATTGGGAAAGTCATGCCCGGTGAACTTTTGTATTGGGAAAGTCATCTCCGGTGAACTTTTGTATGGGAAAAGTCATCTCCGGTGAACTTTTGTATTGGGAAAGTCATCTCCGGTGAACTTTTGTATGGGAAAAGTCACCTCCGGTGAACTTTTGTATGGGAAAAGTCATCTCCGGTGAACTTTTATATTGGAAAAGTCATCTCCGGTGAACTTTTGTATTGGGAAAGTCATCTCCGGTGAACTTTTGTATTGGGAAAGTCATCTCCGGTGAACTTTTGTATGGGAAAAGTCATCTCCGGTGAACTTTTGTATTGGGAAAGTCGTGCCCGGTGAACTTTTGTATTGGGAAAGTCATGCCCGGTGAACTTTTGTATGGGAAAAGTCATCTCCGGTGAACTTTTGTATTGGGAAAGTCATCTCCGGTGAACTTTTGTATGGGAAAAGTCATCTCCGGTGAACTTTTGTATTGGGAAAGTCATCTCCGGTGAACTTTTGTATTGGGAAAAGTCATCTCCGGTGAACTTTTGTATTGGGAAAGTCATCTCCGGTGAACTTTTGTATTGGGAAAGTCATCTCCGGTGAACTTTTGTATTGGGAAAGTCATCTCCGGTGAACTTTTGTATGGGAAAAGTCATCTCCGGTGAACTTTTGTATTGGGAAAGTCATCTCCGGTGAACTTTTGTATGGGAAAAGTCATCTCCGGTGAACTGTTGTATTGGGAAAGTCATCTCCGGTGAACTTTTGTATTGGGAAAGTTATCTCCGGTGAACTTTTGTATGGGAAAAGTCATCTCCGGTGAACTTTTGTATTGGGAAAGTCATCTCCGGTGAACTTTTGTATTGGGAAAGTCATGCCCGGTGAACTTTTGTATGGGAAAAGTCATCTCCGGTGAACTTTTGTATTGGGAAAGTCATGCCCGGTGAACTTTTGTATTGGGAAAGTCATCTCCGGTGAACTTTTGTATTGGGAAAGTCATCTCCGGTGAACTTTTGTATGGGAAAAGTCATCTCCGGTGAACTTTTGTATTGGGAAAGTCATCTCCGGTGAACTTTTGTATTGGGAAAAGTCATCTCCGGTGAACTTTTGTATTGGGAAAGTCATCTCCGGTGAACTTTTGTATTGGGAAAGTCATCTCCGGTGAACTTTTGTATGGGAAAAGTCATCTCCGGTGAACTTTTGTATTGGGAAAGTCATGCCCGGTGAACTTTTATATTGGGAAAGTCATCTGCGGTGAACTTTTGTATTGGGAAAGTCATCTCCGGTGAACTTTTGTATGGGAAAAGTCATCTCCGGTGAACTTTTGTATTGGGAAAGTCATCTCCGGTGAACTTTTGTATGGGAAAAGTCATCTCCGGTGAACTTTTGTATTGGGAAAGTCATCTCCGGTGAACTTTTGTATTGGGAAAGTCATGCCCGGTGAACTTTTGTATTAGGAAAGTCATCTCCGGTGAACTTTTGTATGGGAAAAGTCATCTCCGGTGAACTTTTGTATTGGGAAAGTCATCTCCGGTGAACTTTTGTATGGGAAAAGTCATCTCCGGTGAACTTTTGTATGGGAAAAGTCATCTCCGGTGAACTTTTATATTGGAAAAGTCATCTCCGGTGAACTTTTGTATTGGGAAAGTCATCTCCGGTGAGCTTTTGTATTGGGAAAGTCATCTCCGGTGAACTTTTGTATGGGAAAAGTCATCTCCGGTGAACTTTTGTATGGGAAAGTCATCTCCGGTGAACTTTTGTATTGGGAAAGTCATCTCCGGTGAACTTTTGTATGGGAAAAGTCATCTCCGGTGAACTTTTGTATTGGGAAAGTCATCTCTGGTGAACTTTTGTATTGGGAAAGTCATCTCCGGTGAACTTTTGTATGGGAAAAGTCATCTCCGGTGAACTTTTGTATGGGAAAAGTCATCTCCGGTGAACTTTTGTATTGGGAAAGTCATCTCCGGTGAACTTTTGTATTGGGAAAGTCATCTCCGGTGAACTTTTGTATGGGAAAAGTCATCTCCGGTGAACTTTTGTATTGGGAAAGTCATCTCCGGTGAACTTTTGTATTGGGAAAGTCATGCCCGGTGAACTTTTGTATTGGGAAAGTCATGCCCGGTGAACTTTTGTATTGGAAAAGTCATCTCCGGTGAACTTTTGTATTGGGAAAGTCATCTCCGGTGAACTTTTGTATTGGGAAAGTCATCTCCGGTGAACTTTTGTATGGGAAAGTCATCTCCGGTGAACTTTTGTATTAGGAAAATCATCTCCGGTGAACTTTTGTGTTGGGAAAGTCATCTCCGGTGAACTTTTGTATGGGAAAAGTCATCTCCGGTGAACTTTTGTATTGGGAAAGTCATCTCCGGTGAACTTTTGTATGGGAAAAGTCATCTCCGGTGAACTTTTGTATTGGGAAAGTCATCTCCGGTGAACTTTTGTATGGGAAAAGTCATCTCCGGTGAACTTTTGTATTGGGAAAGTCATCTCCGGTGAACTTTTGTATTGGGAAAGTCATGCCCGGTGAACTTTTGTATTGGGAAAGTCATGCCCGGTGAACTTTTGTATTGGGAAAGTCATGCCCGGTGAACTTTTGTATGGGAAAAGTCATCTCCGGTGAACTTTTGTATGGGAAAAGTCATCTCCGGTGAACTTTTGTATTGGGAGATGGTGAACTTTTGTATGGGAAATTGTTTGGAGCTCTTAGAAGAAATAAAAAATCAATATGGTCCGTAATTATCTAAATTTCTTATCATTTAATGTGAGGTCACTTATTGAAGTGAGCCGAAGGATTGAATTATCGAGTATTTTAAATTTAAACAAAATCGATTTCGCTTTCATACAAGAAACTCATCTAAGAGATGCTCATAGAGTTAGATTGGAAAATTTTACATTCGTAAGGGACTACAGTTCCCAAGGCGTTGCCATTGCCGTAAGGAAATCTTACAACTTTAAAAGAGTTTATATTTCAAATTTTCATTTCCCTGGAGTGTTTATTAGCACAACTATCTTTCTAAATGGGATTGAACAAGAAATATTAATTGGTTCTCTATATATTCCGTGCAATGCTGATCGCATACAATACGCTGAAAGCTTATCAGCTATTCATCAGGTTTCTCAAAATTACTACGGAATAATAATGGGTGGTGATTTTAATTCGAAACATATGTCGTGGGGTGACACTTTGAACAATGTCAATGGAAATTTGTTATATACATGGTTACAACAATCATCTGTAGACTTAACATGAATTTCGGATACACTTCCTTCTTTTCCAAATGGGGCATCCTTTCTTGATCACTTCATAGTAAGTACCAAATTAGTTGATCCAATATCTCCAAATTTTCAAATAAGTAGTTTACCAACATTTTCAGACCATTTTCCTCTTAAATTGCATTTAAAAATAGATTCACTATCAATATTACTAAACTCCCCAAGGTGTTACACTTCTTACAAAAACACAAACTGGGATAATTTCAGGCATGATACAACAAATTCTTTACTATTAGATTTTCCGGATTCAGAAATAAATCTTTCTAACTCGGAAATTAATGTTTATATCGATAAATTTACAGAAGTGATAAATACCACACAGTCAAGGCATTCAGAAAATGTAAACTTCAACAAAAAATTTATTGTTTCGGATTCAATTAAAAATCTTTTTAAGTTAAAATCTACTTGGCAAAGGAATTTGAAAAGAATCTTCAGTCGATTTCGAGATAGATCAGATCCAAATTACCGTATTTTATCAAAACAAATTCAGTTATTAAATGTTATTATAATACGACAAATTGAAATTGAACAGGCCAGACTATTTTCTGAATTGGATATACAATATTATTGGATATAAGAAAAGAGTAACTATAAATAAACTATCTGAAAATAATGTTTTGATAAATGATGACTCGGTTGCGTGTGAACGATTAAAACAATATTTCGGCAATATATACAATCATGTAGGTCTGAATGGAGATATGCAAGGAATGGAAATTGTTGTCCATAATGCTATATCTATTGATACAAATATGTTGATGTTTGATAACATTGAATCTTCTCTTAATCATATGAATAATACAAGACTAACAACAATGGACGAAATAATAAACATTAGCAAACAACTTAACAACAAAAAATCTTTTGGACTTGATAAAATATCAAACTTTATAATTAAGAAACTCCCTGCAAAAGCCTTCGAATACCTAACAATAATTTTTAATAACTGTTTAAATAACTGTTACTTTCCTGAAAAATGGAAGATTTCTAAAATTATTCCTGTTTTAAAAAAACCAAACAACTCAGAAATTAACAATTTAAGACCAATATCTATGCTTTCTAATTTGGGAAAATTCTTTGAGCGAGTTATTCGTTCTAAAATGGATTATGGATTATGCTACTTATATTCCAGATCTTCAGTTTGGCTTTAAATCAGGCCACTCTACCACAGATGCGTTGCTAAAATTTCACAATGACATAGTATGTAATTTGAGAGAACGAAAGTGTACAGTTGCAATATCACTAGATGTTGAAAAAGCCTTTGATCACGCATCCCATTTAGGAATTCTGTATAAATTGGTTCAACTACATTTTGATCCGTTTATTATTAAATTATTCCACAGTTTTTTCACAAATAGAAAGTTTTGTGTAGACTATCATCAGTTGGTATCAGAGCTGGGAGACGTTAATTGTGGTGTACCCCAGGGATCCATTTTATCTCCACACTTATATAATATATTTATGCATGATTTTCCACATATTGATACAAATTCTTGTGGGCTGCTTTATGCTGATGATTCTTTATTATATGCTCATGATGAATCTCCACATATGGCATTGGAAAAAGTAAAACATCATTTGGAATTAGTATCACAATTTTACGATCACTGGGGTATCAAGGTTAATCCATCCAAGACTGAAGCTATATGTATAAGGAACGCTTCGGGGAAATGCAAAAATTCGTAGTTCCAGAAAGTAAAAATTTAAAGTTAATATTTAATGGCACAGAGATTCCTATAACAACCACAATGAAATATTTAGGAATAACTTTTAATCCTCTTTTGAAATTTAACAAACATGCAAGGCAGGTTTTACAGAAAGCATATCACATTTTAGGGTCATTCTCTAAGATTTTGGTGAATAAAGATCTTCCAGTGAGAACTAAAATACTGCTCTATAAAACCAGCATAAGACCAGTATTCTTGTATGCATTTCCGATATGGTTCAATATATCCCCCACAGTTCTTGGTGAGATGGAAATATTAGAACGAAAAGTTCTAAGACATTGTATTGGCAAGTATTACGAGTCAAGTTGTAAGCGTTACTCCAATAGGGTAATATATGGCGAGTCCAGAATTACACCAATTGGATTACACGTTTGTGATTTGATATCAAAATTTGTGCAACGTGTAAGGGACCATGGCAACATATTCGTGTCAGAAATTTATATTAATGAAATGTCATATAGTTGGCGGAATATTAATTACTTATCTCCTATTGGTTAGATTAACGAAGTCCCACCGAATTTTGATATTCACGCCAATATTCGGTGTTCATTTTATGAGAAAGCTGTATCTGGTACGCACAGGGGGTGAATTCAGGTTTATCAGCTGTTCTTTTTTACTTTTATTTATATATTTTTTTTAAATTAGTTTATAAGTTTAACTGAGTTATTAACACTCCACACAAATGTATTCCCGGGAGCAAGGAAGTCTAAATTTTACACGCCCAAATTGTTGTTGTTTTTCTTATATATATGTAAAAGCATGGTGCTGAACACAAACAAATATTGTAAATTTTGATCATACATTACAATCTTAAGTACATCTAGATATTACAAAACCTCTGTACAATTTTATATCGATTATTTAAAAGGCTCAATAAATTTAATCTTAATCTTATCTTGTATGGGAAAAGTCATCTCCGGTGAACTTTTGTATTGGGAAAGTCATCTCCGGTGAACTTTTGTATTGGGAAAGTCATCTCCGGTGAACTTTTGTATTGGGAAAGTCATCTCCGGTGAACTTTTGTATGGGAAAAGTCATCTCCGGTGAACTTTTGTATTGGGAAAGTCATCTCCGGTGAACTTTTGTATGGGAAAAGTCATCTCCGGTGAACTTTTGTATTGGGAAAGTCATCTCCGGTGAACTTTTGTATTGGGAAAGTCATCTCCGGTGAACTTTTGTATGGGAAAAGTCATCTCCGGTGAACTTTTGTATGGCAAAAGTCATCTCCGGTGAACTTTTGTATTGAGAAAGTCATCTCCGGTGAACTTTTGTATGGGAAAAGTCATCTCCGGTGAACTTTTGTATTGGGAAAGTCATCTCCGGTGAACTTTTGTATGGGAAAAGTCATCTCCGGTGAACTTTTGTATTGGGAAAGTCATCTCCGGTGAACTTTTGTATGGGAAAAGTCATCTCCGGTGAACTTTTGTATTGGGAAAGTCATCTCCGGTGAACTTTTGTATTGGAAAAGTCATCTCCGGTGAACTTTTGTATTGGGAAAGTCATGCCCGGTGAACTTTTGTATTGGGAAAGTCATGCCCGGTGAACTTTTGTATTGGGAAAGTCATGCCCGGTGAACTTTTGTATTGGGAAAGTCATCTCCGGTGAACTTTTGTATTGGGAAAGTCATCTCCGGTGAACTTTTGTATGGGAAAAGTCATTTCCGGTGAACTTTTGTATTGGGAAAGTCATCTCCGGTGAACTCTTGTATTGGGAAAGTCATCTCCGGTGAACTTTTGTATGGGAAAAGTCATCTCCGGTGAACTTTTGTATTGGGAAAGTCATCTCCGGTGAACTTTTGTATGGGAAATTGTTTGGAGCTCTTAGAAGAAATAAAAAATCAATATGGTCCGTAATTATCTAAATTTCTTATCATTTAATGTGAGGTCACTTATTGAAGTGAGCCGAAGGATTGAATTATCGAGTATTTTAAATTTAAACAAAATCGATTTCGCTTTCATACAAGAAACTCATCTAAGAGATGCTCATAGAGTTAGATTGGAAAATTTTACATTCGTAAGGGACTACAGTTCCCAAGGCGTTGCCATTGCCGTAAGGAAATCTTACAACTTTAAAAGAGTTTATATTTCAAATTTTCATTTCCCTGGAGTGTTTATTAGCACAACTATCTTTCTAAATGGGATTGAACAAGAAATATTAATTGGTTCTCTATATATTCCGTGCAATGCTGATCGCATACAATACGCTGAAAGCTTATCAGCTATTCATCAGGTTTCTCAAAATTACTACGGAATAATAATGGGTGGTGATTTTAATTCGAAACATATGTCGTGGGGTGACACTTTGAACAATGTCAATGGAAATTTGTTATATACATGGTTACAACAATCATCTGTAGACTTAACACGAATTTCGGATACACTTCCTTCTTTTCCAAATGGGGCATCCTTTCTTGATCACTTCATAGTAAGTACCAAATTAGTTGATCCAATATCTCCAAATTTTCAAATAAGTAGTTTACCAACATTTTCAGACCATTTTCCTCTTAAATTGCATTTAAAAATAGATTCACTATCAATATTACTAAACTCCCCAAGGTGTTACACTTCTTACAAAAACACAAACTGGGATAATTTCAG